>NW_027485806.1:0-30606 GCF_050908995.1 Andrena cerasifolii
ATTTCGAGAATACACAAAATTGGGCTTTGTAACAGGAGAAACATGCCGTCGAAAGAGATGGAACAAAGTAATGTCTCCGGAGAGCAAATCAAAGAGCGAGAAGTGGCGCAGATGTTTCGAGACAGTGACTGTTTAACGAAGAGTCGCACAATTTTCGAACGCCTCTTGAAAGGCCTGCGCCTCTTATTTGATACTTTTAAGCGATGCCTTTGAAGCTGAAATTTAGTATACCTCTTTCCACTTCATTTTCTCCTGATTTATTGGCCAAAATATGGCGAAAATTTCCGAATGCACAAAATTGAGCTTTGTAACAGGAGAACATGCCGTCGAAAGAGATGGCACAAAGTAACGTCTCCGGAGAACAAATCAAAGAGCGAGAAGTGGCGCAGGTGTTTCGAGACAGTGACTGTTTCACGAAGAGACGCAGAATTTTCGAATGCCTCTTGAAAGGCCTGCGCCTCCGATTTGATACTTTTAAGCGATGCCTTTGAAGCTGAAATTTAGTATACCTCTTTTCCTCTTCATTTTCTCCTGATTTATTGGCGAAAATCTGGCGAAAATTTCGAGAATACACAAAATTGGGCTTTGTAACAGGAGAACATGCCGTCGAAAGAGATGGCACAAAGTAACGTCTCCGGAGAGCAAATCAAGGAGCGAGAAATGGCGCAGGTGATTCGAGACAGTGACTGTTTAACGAAGAGATGCAGAATTTTCGAACGCCTCTTGAAAGGCCTGCGCCTCTTATTTGCAACTTTAAGGCGATGCCTTTGAAGCTGAAATTTAGTATACCTCTTTCCACTTCATTTTCTCGTGATTTATTGGCGAAAATCTGGCGAAAATTTCGAGAATACACAAAAATTGGGCTTTGTAACAGGAGAACATGCCGTCGAAAAGAGATGGAACAAAGTAATGTCTCCGGAGAACAAATCAAAGAGCGAGAAGTGGCGCAGGTGTTTCGAGACAGTGACTGTTTCACGAAGAGACGCAGAATTTTCGAAAGCCTCTTGAAAGGCCTGCGCCTCTGATTTGATACTTTTAAGCGATGCCTTTGAAGCTGAAATTTAGTATACCCCTTTCCACTTCATGTTCTCCTGATATATTGGCCAAAATCTAGCGAAAATTTTCAGAATGCATAAAGTTGGGCTTTGTAACAGGAGAACATGCCGTCCGAAAAGAGATGGCACAAAGTAACGTCTCCGGAGATCAAATCAAAGAGCGAGATGTGGCGCCGATTTTTCGACACAGTGGCTGATTAACGAAGAGACGCAGAATTTTCGAACACCTCTTGAAAGGCCTGCGCCTCTTATTTGCAACTTTAAGGCGATGCCTTTGAAGCTGAAATTTAGTATACCTCTTTCCACTTCATTTTCTCCTGATTTATTGGCGAAAATCTGGCGAAAATTTCGAGAATACACAAAATTGGGCTTTGTAACAGGAGAACATGCCGTCGAAAGAGATGGCACAAAGTAACGTCTCCGGAGAACAAATCAAAGAGCGAGAAGTGGCGCAGGTGTTTCGAGACAGTGACTGTTTCACGAAGAGACGCAAAATTTTCGAATGCCTCTTGAAAGGCCTGCGCCTCCGATTTGATACTTTTAAGCGATGCCTTTGAAGCTGAAATTTAGTATACCTCTTTCCACTTCATTTTCTCCTGATTTATTGGCGAAAATCTGGCGAAAATTTCGAGAATACACAAAATTGGGCTTTGTAACAGGAGAACATGCCGTCGAAAGAGATGGCACAAAGTAACGTCTCCGGAGAGCAAATCAAAGAGCGAGAAGTGGCGCAGATGTTTCGAGACAGTGACTGTTTAACGAAGAGTCGCACAATTTTCGAACGCCTCTTGAAAGGCCTGCGCCTCTGATTTAATACTTTTAAGGCGATGCCTTTGAAGCTGAAATTTAGTATACCCCTTTCCGCTTCATGTTTCTCCTGATATATTGGCCAAAATCTAGCGTAAATTTTCAGAATGCATAAAATTGGGCTTTGTAACAGGAGAACATGCCGTCGAAAGAGATGGCACAAAGTAACGTCTCCGGAGATCAAATCAAAGAGCGAGATGTGGCGCAGATGTTTCGACACAGTGGCTGATTAACGAAGAGACGCAGAATTTTCGAACACCTCTTGAAAGGCCTGCGCCTCTTATTTGCAACTTTAAGGCGATGCCTTTGAAGCTGAAATTTAGTATACCTCTTTCCACTTCATTTTCTCCTGATTTATTGGCGAAAATCTGGCGAAAATTTCGAGAATACACAAAATTGGGCTTTGTAACAGGAGAACATGCCGTCGAAAAAGTTGGAACAAAGTAATGTCTCCGGAGAACAAATCAAAGAGCGAGAAGTGGCGCAGGTGTTTCGAGACAGTGACTGTTTAACGAAGAGTCGCACAATTTTCGAACGCCTCTTGAAAGGCCTGCGCCTCTTATTTGCAACTTTAAGCGATGCCTTTGAAGCTGAAATTTAGTATACCTCTTTCCACTTCATTTTCTCCTGATTTATTGGCGAAAATCTGGCGAAATTTCGAGAATACACAAAATTGAGCTTTGTAACAGGAGAACATGACGTCGAAAGAGATGGAACAATATAACGTCTCCGCGGACAGCAAACGAAGGAGGCGAGAAGTGGCGCAGGTGTTTTCGAGACAGTGACTGTTTAACGAAGAGTCGCACAATTTTCGAACGCCTCTTGAAAGGCCTGCGCCTCTGATTTGATACTTTTAAGCGATGCCTTTGAAGCTGAAATTTAGTATACCCCTTTTCACTTCATGTTCTCCTGATATATTGGCCAAAAATCTAGCGAAAATTTTCAGAATGCATAAAATTGGGCTTTGTAACAGGAGAACATGCCGTCGAAAGAGATGGCACAAAGTAACGTCTCCGGAGATCAAATCAAAGAGCGAGATGTGGCGCAGATGTTTCGACACAGTGGCTGATTAACGAAGAGACGCAGAATTTTTGAACACCTCTTGAAAGGCCTGCGCCTCTTATTTGCAACTTTAAGGCGATGCCTTTGAAGCTGAAATTTAGTATACCTCTTTCCACTTCATTTTCTCCTGATTTATTGGCGAAAATCTGGCGAAAATTTCGAGAATACACAAAATTGGGCTTTGTAACAGGAGAACATGCCGTCGAAAAAGTTGGAACAGAGTAATGTCTCCGGAGAACAAATCAAAGAGCGAGAAGTGGCGCAGGTGTTTTCGAGACAGTGACTGTTTAACGAAGAGTCGCACAATTTTCGAACGCCTCTTGAAAGGCCTGCGCCTCTTATTTGCAACTTTAAGCGATGCCTTTGAAGCTGAAATTTAGTATACCTCTTTCCACTTCATTTTCTCCTGATTTATTGGCCGAAATCTGGCGAAAATTTCGAGAATACACAAAATTGGGCTTTGTAACAGGAGAACATGCCGTCGAAAGAGATGGAAACAAAGTAATGTCTCCGGAGAGCAAATCAAAGAGCGAGAAGTGGCGCAGGTGTTTCGAGACAGTGACTGTTTAACGAAGAGTCGCACAATTTTCGAACGCCTCTTGAAAGGCCTGCGCCTCTGATTTGATACTTTTAAGCGATGCCTTTGAAGCTGAAATTTAGTATACCCCTTTCCACTTCATGTTCTCCTGATATATTGGCCAAAATCTAGCGAAAATTTTCAGAATGCATAAAATTGGGCTTTGTAAACAGGAGAACATGCCGTCGAAAGAGATGGCACAAAGTAACGTCTCCGGAGATCAAATCAAAGAGCGAGATGTGGCGCAGATGTTTCGACACAGTGGCTGATTAACGAAGAGACGCAGAATTTTCGAACACCTCTTGAAAGGCCTGCGCCTCTTATTTGCAACTTTAAGGCGATGCCTTTTGAAGCTGAAATTTAGTATAATTTTCTCCTGATTTATTGGCGAAAATCTGGCGAAAATTTCGAGAATACACAAAATTGGGCTTTGTAACAGGAGAACATGCCGTCGAAAAAGTTGGAACAGAGTAATGTCTCCGGAGAACAAATCAAAGAGCGAGAAGTGGCGCAGGTGTTTCGAGACAGTGACTGTTTAACGAAGAGTCGCACAATTTTCGAACGCCTCTTGAAAGGCCTGCGCCTCTTATTTGCAACTTTAAGGCGATGCCTTTGAAGCTGAAATTTAGTATACCTCTTTCCACTTCATTTTCTCCTGATATATTCGCCAAAATCTGGCGAAAATATCGAGAATACACAAAATTGAGCTTTGTAACAGGAGAACATGCCGTCGAAAGAGATGGAACAATATAACGTCTCCGGACAGCAAACGAAGGAGCGAGAAGTGGCGCAGATGTTTCGAGACAGTGACTGTTAAACGAAGAAACGCAGAATTTTCGAACGACTCTTGAAAGGCCTGCGCCTCTTATTTGCAACTTTAAGGCGATGCCTTTGAAGCTGAAATTTAGTATACCTCTTTCCACTTCATTTTCTCCTGATATATTCGCCAAAATCTGGCGAAAATATCGAGAATACACAAAATTGAGCTTTGTAACAGGAGAACATGCCGTCGAAAGAGATGGAACAATATAACGTCTCCGGACAGCAAACGAAGGAGCGAGAAGTGGCGCAGGTGTTTCGAGACAGTGACTGTTTAACGAAGAGATGCAGAATTTTCGAACGCCTCTTGAAAGGCCTGCGCCTCTTATTTGATACTTTTAAGCGATGCCTTTGAAGCTGAAATTTAGTATACCTCTTTCCACTTCATGTTCTCCTGATATATTGGCCAAAATCTAGCGAAAATTTTCAGAATGCATAAAATTGGGCTTTGTAACAGGAGAACATGCCGTCGAAAGAGATGGCACAAAGTAACGTCTCCGGAGAGCAAATCAAAGAGCGAGATGTGGCGCAGATGTTTCGAGACAGTGACTGTTTAACGAAGAAACGCAGAATTTTCGAACGACTCTTGAAAGGCCTGCGCCTCTGATTTAATACTTTTAAGCGATGCCTTTGAAGCTGAAATTTAGTATACCCCTTTCCGCTTCATGTTCTCCTGATATATTGGCCAAAATCTAGCGAAAATTTTCAGAATGCATAAAATTGGGCTTTGTAACAGGAGAACATGCCGTCGAAAGAGATGGCACAAAGTAACGTCTCCGGAGATCAAATCAAAGAGCGAGATGTGGCGCAGATGTTTCGACACAGTGGCTGATTAACGAAGAGACGCAGAATTTTCGAACACCTCTTGAAAGGCCTGCGCCTCTTATTTGCAACTTTAAGCGGTGCCTTTGAAGCTGAAATTTAGTATACCTCTTTCCACTTCATTTTCTCCTGATTTATTGGCGAAAATCTGGCGAAAATTTCGAGAATACACAAAATTGAGCTTTGTAACAGGAGAACATGACGTCGAAAGGGATGGAACAATATAACGTCTCCGGACAGCAAACGAAGGAGCGAGAAGTGGCGCAGGTGTTTCGAGACAGTGACTGTTTAACGAAGAGTCGCACAATTTTCGAACGCCTCTTGAAAGGCCTGCGCCTCTGATTTGATACTTTTAAGCGATGCCTTTGAAGCTGAAATTTAGTATACCCCTTTCCACTTCATGTTCTCCTGATATATTGGCCAAAATCTAGCGAAAATTTTCAGAATGCATAAAATTGGGCTTTGTAACAGGAGAACATGCCGTCGAAAGAGATGGCACAAAGTAACGTCTCCGGAGATCAAATCAAAGAGCGAGATGTGGCGCAGATGTTTCGACACAGTGGCTGATTAACGAAGAGACGCAGAATTTTCGAACACCTCTTGAAAGGCCTGCGCCTCTTATTTGCAACTTTAAGGCGATGCCTTTGAAGCTGAAATTTAGTATACCTCTTTCCACTTCATTTTCTCCTGATTTATTGGCGAAAATCTGGCGAAAATTTCGAGAATACACAAAATTGGGCTTTGTAACAGGAGAACATGCCGTCGAAAAAGTTGGAACAAAGTAATGTCTCCGGAGAACAAATCAAAGAGCGAGAAGTGGCGCAGGTGTTTCGAGACAGTGACTGTTTAACGAAGAGTCGCACAATTTTCGAACGCCTCTTGAAAGGCCTGCGCCTCTTATTTGCAACTTTAAGGCGATGCCTTTGAAGCTGAAATTTAGTATACCTCTTTCCACTTCATTTTCTCCTGATATATTCGCCAAAATCTGGCGAAAATATCGAGAATACACAAAATTGAGCTTTGTAACAGGAGAACATGCCGTCGAAAGAGATGGAACAATATAACGTCTCCGGACAGCAAACGAAGGAGCGAGAAGTGGCGCAGATGTTTCGAGACAGTGACTGTTAAACGAAGAAACGCAGAATTTTCGAACGACTCTTGAAAGGCCTGCGCCTCTTATTTGCAACTTTAAGGCGATGCCTTTGAAGCTGAAATTTAGTATACCTCTTTCCACTTCATTTTCTCCTGATTTATTGGCCAAAATCTGGCGAAAATTTTCCGAATGCACAAAATTGAGCTTTGTAACAGGAGAACATGCCGCCGAAAGAGATGGCACAAAGTAACGTCTCCGGAGAACAAATCAAAGAGCGAGAAGTGGCGCAGGTGTTTCGAGACAGTGACTGTTTCACGAAGAGACGCAGAATTTTCGAATGCCTCTTGAAAGGCCTGCGCCTCCGATTTGATACTTTTAAGCGATGCCTTTGAAGCTGAAATTTAGTATACCTCTTTCCACTTCATTTTCTCCTGATTTATTGGCGAAAATCTGGCGAAAATTTCGAGAATACACAAAATTGGGCTTTGTAACAGGAGAACATGCCGTCGAAAGAGATGGCACAAAGTAACGTCTCCGGAGAACAAATCAAAGAGCGAGAAGTGGCGCAGGTGTTTCGAGACAGTGACTGTTTCACGAAGAGACGCAAAATTTTCGAATGCCTCTTGAAAGGCCTGCGCCTCCGATTTGATACTTTTAAGCGATGCCTTTGAAGCTGAAATTTAGTATACCTCTTTCCACTTCATTTTCTCCTGATTTATTGGCGAAAATCTGGCGAAAATTTCGAGAATACACAAAATTGGGCTTTGTAACAGGAGAACATGCCGTCGAAAGAGATGGCACAAAGTAACGTCTCCGGAGAGCAAATCAAAGAGCGAGAAGTGGCGCAGATGTTTCGAGACAGTGACTGTTTAACGAAGAGTCGCACAATTTTCGAACGCCTCTTGAAAGGCCTGCGCCTCTGATTTAATACTTTTAAGCGATGCCTTTGAAGCTGAAATTTAGTATACCCCTTTCCGCTTCATGTTCTCCTGATATATTGGCCAAAATCTAGCGAAAATTTTCAGAATGCATAAAATTGGGCTTTGTAACAGGAGAACATGCCGTCGAAAGAGATGGCACAAAGTAACGTCTCCGGAGATCAAATCAAAGAGCGAGATGTGGCGCAGATGTTTCGACACAGTGGCTGATTAACGAAGAGACGCAGAATTTTCGAACACCTCTTGAAAGGCCTGCGCCTCTTATTTGCAACTTTAAGGCGATGCCTTTGAAGCTGAAATTTAGTACACCTCTTTCCACTTCATTTTCTCCTGATTTATTGGCGAAAATCTGGCGAAAATTTCGAGAATACACAAAATTGGGCTTTGTAACAGGAGAACATGCCGTCGAAAAAGTTGGAACAAAGTAATGTCTCCGGAGAACAAATCAAAGAGCGAGAAGTGGCGCAGGTGTTTCGAGACAGTGACTGTTTAACGAAGAGTCGCACAATTTTCGAACGCCTCTTGAAAGGCCTGCGCCTCTTATTTGCAACTTTAAGCGATGCCTTTGAAGCTGAAATTTAGTATACCTCTTTCCACTTCATTTTCTCCTGATTTATTGGCGAAAATCTGGCGAAAATTTCGAGAATACACAAAATTGAGCTTTGTAACAGGAGAACATGACGTCGAAAGAGATGGAACAATATAACGTCTCCGGACAGCAAACGAAGGAGCGAGAAGTGGCGCAGGTGTTTCGAGACAGTGACTGTTTAACGAAGAGTCGCACAATTTTCGAACGCCTCTTGAAAGGCCTGCGCCTCTGATTTGATACTTTTAAGCGATGCCTTTGAAGCTGAAATTTAGTATACCCCTTTCCACTTCATGTTCTCCTGATATATTGGCCAAAATCTAGCGAAAATTTTCAGAATGCATAAAATTGGGCTTTGTAACAGGAGAACATGCCGTCGAAAGAGATGGCACAAAGTAACGTCTCCGGAGATCAAATCAAAGAGCGAGATGTGGCGCAGATGTTTCGACACAGTGGCTGATTAACGAAGAGACGCAGAATTTTCGAACACCTCTTGAAAGGCCTGCGCCTCTTATTTGCAACTTTAAGGCGATGCCTGTGAAGCTGAAATTTAGTATACCTCTTTCCACTTCATTTTCTCCTGATTTATTGGCGAAAATCTGGCGAAAATTTCGAGAATACACAAAATTGGGCTTTGTAACAGGAGAACATGCCGTCGAAAAAGTTGGAACAGAGTAATGTCTCCGGAGAACAAATCAAAGAGCGAGAAGTGGCGCAGGTGTTTCGAGACAGTGACTGTTTAACGAAGAGTCGCACAATTTTCGAACGCCTCTTGAAAGGCCTGCGCCTCTTATTTGCAACTTTAAGGCGATGCCTTTGAAGCTGAAATTTAGTATACCTCTTTCCACTTCATTTTCTCCTGATATATTCGCCAAAATCTGGCGAAAATATCGAGAATACACAAAATTGAGCTTTGTAACAGGAGAACATGCCGTCGAAAGAGATGGAACAATATAACGTCTCCGGACAGCAAACGAAGGAGCGAGAAGTGGCGCAGATGTTTCGAGACAGTGACTGTTAAACGAAGAAACGCAGAATTTTCGAACGACTCTTGAAAGGCCTGCGCCTCTTATTTGCAACTTTAAGGCGATGCCTTTGAAGCTGAAATTTAGTATACCTCTTTCCACTTCATTTTCTCCTGATATATTCGCCAAAATCTGGCGAAAATATCGAGAATACACAAAATTGAGCTTTGTAACAGGAGAACATGCCGTCGAAAGAGATGGAACAATATAACGTCTCCGGACAGCAAACGAAGGAGCGAGAAGTGGCGCAGGTGTTTCGAGACAGTGACTGTTTAACGAAGAGATGCAGAATTTTCGAACGCCTCTTGAAAGGCCTGCGCCTCTTATTTGATACTTTTAAGCGATGCCTTTGAAGCTGAAATTTATTATACCTCTTTCCACTTCATTTTCTCCTGATTTATTGGCCGAAATCTGGCGAAAATTTCGAGAATACACAAAATTGGGCTTTGTAACAGGAGAACATGCCGTCGAAAGAGATGGAACAAAGTAATGTCTCCGGAGAGCAAATCAAAGAGCGAGAAGTGGCGCAGATGTTTCGAGACAGTGACTGTTTAACGAAGAGTCGCACAATTTTCGAACGCCTCTTGAAAGGCCTGCGCCTCTTATTTGATACTTTTAAGCGATGCCTTTGAAGCTGAAATTTAGTATACCTCTTTCCACTTCATTTTCTCCTGATTTATTGGCCAAAATCTGGCGAAAATTTTCCGAATGCACAAAATTGAGCTTTGTAACAGGAGAACATGCCGTCGAAAGAGATGGCACAAAGTAACGTCTCCGGAGAGCAAATCAAAGAGCGAGATGTGGCGCAGATGTTTCGAGACAGTGACTGTTTAACGAAGAAACGCAGAATTTTCGAACGACTCTTGAAAGGCCTGCGCCTCTGATTTAATACTTTTAAGCGATGCCTTTGAAGCTGAAATTTAGTATACCCCTTTCCGCTTCATGTTCTCCTGATATATTGGCCAAAATCTAGCGAAAATTTTCAGAATGCATAAAATTGGGCTTTGTAACAGGAGAACATGCCGTCGAAAGAGATGGCACAAAGTAACGTCTCCGGAGATCAAATCAAAGAGCGAGATGTGGCGCAGATGTTTCGACACAGTGGCTGATTAACGAAGAGACGCAGAATTTTCGAACACCTCTTGAAAGGCCTGCGCCTCTTATTTGCAACTTTAAGGCGATGCCTTTGAAGCTGAAATTTAGTATACCTCTTTCCACTTCATTTTCTCCTGATTTATTGGCGAAAATCTGGCGAAAATTTCGAGAATACACAAAATTGGGCTTTGTAACAGGAGAACATGCCGTCGAAAAAGTTGGAACAAAGTAATGTCTCCGGAGAACAAATCAAAGAGCGAGAAGTGGCGCAGGTGTTTCGAGACAGTGACTGTTTAACGAAGAGTCGCACAATTTTCGAACGCCTCTTGAAAGGCCTGCGCCTCTTATTTGCAACTTTAAGCGATGCCTTTGAAGCTGAAATTTAGTATACCTCTTTCCACTTCATTTTCTCCTGATTTATTGGCGAAAATCTGGCGAAAATTTCGAGAATACACAAAATTGAGCTTTGTAACAGGAGAACATGACGTCGAAAGAGATGGAACAATATAACGTCTCCGGACAGCAAACGAAGGAGCGAGAAGTGGCGCAGGTGTTTCGAGACAGTGACTGTTTAACGAAGAGTCGCACAATTTTCGAACGCCTCTTGAAAGGCCTACGCCTCTGATTTAATACTTTTAAGCGATGCCTTTGAAGCTGAAATTTAGTATACCCCTTTCCGCTTCATGTTCTCCTGATATATTGGCCAAAATCTAGCGAAAATTTTCAGAATGCATAAAATTGGGCTTTGTAACAGGAGAACATGCCGTCGAAAGAGATGGCACAAAGTAACGTCTCCGGAGATCAAATCAAAGAGCGAGATGTGGCGCAGATGTTTCGACACAGTGGCTGATTAACGAAGAGACGCAGAATTTTCGAACACCTCTTGAAAGGCCTGCGCCTCTTATTTGCAACTTTAAGGCGATGCCTTTGAAGCTGAAATTTAGTACACCTCTTTCCACTTCATTTTCTCCTGATTTATTGGCGAAAATCTGGCGAAAATTTCGAGAATACACAAAATTGGGCTTTGTAACAGGAGAACATGCCGTCGAAAAAGTTGCAACAAAGTAATGTCTCCGGAGAACAAACGAAGGAGCGAGAAGTGGCGCAGGTGTTTCGAGACAGTGACTGTTTAACGAAGAGTCGCACAATTTTCGAACGCCTCTTGAAAGGCCTGCGCCTCTGATTTGATACTTTTAAGCGATGCCTTTGAAGCTGAAATTTAGTATACCCCTTTCCACTTCATGTTCTCCTGATATATTGGCCAAAATCTAGCGAAAATTTTCAGAATGCATAAAATTGGGCTTTGTAACAGGAGAACATGCCGTCGAAAGAGATGGCACAAAGTAACGTCTCCGGAGATCAAATCAAAGAGCGAGATGTGGCGCAGATGTTTCGACACAGTGGCTGATTAACGAAGAGACGCAGAATTTTCGAACACCTCTTGAAAGGCCTGCGCCTCTTATTTGCAACTTTAAGGCGATGCCTTTGAAGCTGAAATTTAGTATACCTCTTTCCACTTCATTTTCTCCTGATTTATTGGCGAAAATCTGGCGAAAATTTCGAGAATACACAAAATTGGGCTTTGTAACAGGAGAACATGCCGTCGAAAAAGTTGGAACAGAGTAATGTCTCCGGAGAACAAATCAAAGAGCGAGAAGTGGCGCAGGTGTTTCGAGACAGTGACTGTTTAACGAAGAGTCGCACAATTTTCGAACGCCTCTTGAAAGGCCTGCGCCTCTTATTTGCAACTTTAAGGCGATGCCTTTGAAGCTGAAATTTAGTATACCTCTTTCCACTTCATTTTCTCCTGATATATTCGCCAAAATCTGGCGAAAATATCGAGAATACACAAAATTGAGCTTTGTAACAGGAGAACATGCCGTCGAAAGAGATGGAACAATATAACGTCTCCGGACAGCAAACGAAGGAGCGAGAAGTGGCGCAGATGTTTCGAGACAGTGACTGTTAAACGAAGAAACGCAGAATTTTCGAACGACTCTTGAAAGGCCTGCGCCTCTTATTTGCAACTTTAAGGCGATGCCTTTGAAGCTGAAATTTAGTATACCTCTTTCCACTTCATTTTCTCCTGATATATTCGCCAAAATCTGGCGAAAATATCGAGAATACACAAAATTGAGCTTTGTAACAGGAGAACATGCCGTCGAAAGAGATGGAACAATATAACGTCTCCGGACAGCAAACGAAGGAGCGAGAAGTGGCGCAGGTGTTTCGAGACAGTGACTGTTTAACGAAGAGATGCAGAATTTTCGAACGCCTCTTGAAAGGCCTGCGCCTCTTATTTGATACTTTTAAGCGATGCCTTTGAAGCTGAAATTTAGTATACCTCTTTCCACTTCATTTTCTCCTGATTTATTGGCCGAAATCTGGCGAAAATTTCGAGAATACACAAAATTGGGCTTTGTAACAGGAGAACATGCCGTCGAAAGAGATGGAACAAAGTAATGTCTCCGGAGAGCAAATCAAAGAGCGAGAAGTGGCGCAGATGTTTCGAGACAGTGACTGTTTAACGAAGAGTCGCACAATTTTCGAACGCCTCTTGAAAGGCCTGCGCCTCTTATTTGATACTTTTAAGCGATGCCTTTGAAGCTGAAATTTAGTATACCTCTTTCCACTTCATTTTCTCCTGATTTATTGGCCAAAATCTGGCGAAAATTTTCCGAATGCACAAAATTGAGCTTTGTAACAGGAGAACATGCCGTCGAAAGAGATGGCACAAAGTAACGTCTCCGGAGAGCAAATCAAAGAGCGAGATGTGGCGCAGATGTTTCGAGACAGTGACTGTTTAACGAAGAAACGCAGAATTTTCGAACGACTCTTGAAAGGCCTGCGCCTCTGATTTAATACTTTTAAGCGATGCCTTTGAAGCTGAAATTTAGTATACCCCTTTCCGCTTCATGTTCTCCTGATATATTGGCCAAAATCTAGCGAAAATTTTCAGAATGCATAAAATTGGGCTTTGTAACAGGAGAACATGCCGTCGAAAGAGATGGCACAAAGTAACGTCTCCGGAGATCAAATCAAAGAGCGAGATGTGGCGCAGATGTTTCGACACAGTGGCTGATTAACGAAGAGACGCAGAATTTTCGAACACCTCTTGAAAGGCCTGCGCCTCTTATTTGCAACTTTAAGGCGATGCCTTTGAAGCTGAAATTTAGTATACCTCTTTCCACTTCATTTTCTCCTGATATATTCGCCAAAATCTGGCGAAAATATCGAGAATACACAAAATTGAGCTTTGTAACAGGAGAACATGCCGTCGAAAGAGATGGAACAATATAACGTCTCCGGACAGCAAACGAAGGAGCGAGAAGTGGCGCAGATGTTTCGAGACAGTGACTGTTAAACGAAGAAACGCAGAATTTTCGAACGACTCTTGAAAGGCCTGCGCCTCTTAT
The DNA here is from genome assembly GCF_050908995.1 of Andrena cerasifolii. NCBI lineage: Eukaryota > Metazoa > Arthropoda > Insecta > Hymenoptera > Andrenidae > Andrena > Andrena cerasifolii. Next base: position 13,296 of record NW_027485806.1, read on the forward strand.
TTGCAACTTTAAGGCGATGCCTTTGAAGCTGAAATTTAGTATACCTCTTTCCACTTCATTTTCTCCTGATATATTCGCCAAAATCTGGCGAAAATATCGAGAATACACAAAATTGAGCTTTGTAACAGGAGAACATGCCGTCGAAAGAGATGGAACAATATAACGTCTCCGGACAGCAAACGAAGGAGCGAGAAGTGGCGCAGGTGTTTCGAGACAGTGACTGTTTAACGAAGAGATGCAGAATTTTCGAACGCCTCTTGAAAGGCCTGCGCCTCTTATTTGATACTTTTAAGCGATGCCTTTGAAGCTGAAATTTAGTATACCTCTTTCCACTTCATTTTCTCCTGATTTATTGGCCGAAATCTGGCGAAAATTTCGAGAATACACAAAATTGGGCTTTGTAACAGGAGAACATGCCGTCGAAAGAGATGGAACAAAGTAATGTCTCCGGAGAGCAAATCAAAGAGCGAGAAGTGGCGCAGATGTTTCGAGACAGTGACTGTTTAACGAAGAGTCGCACAATTTTCGAACGCCTCTTGAAAGGCCTGCGCCTCTTATTTGATACTTTTAAGCGATGCCTTTGAAGCTGAAATTTAGTATACCTCTTTCCACTTCATTTTCTCCTGATTTATTGGCCAAAATCTGGCGAAAATTTTCCGAATGCACAAAATTGAGCTTTGTAACAGGAGAACATGCCGTCGAAAGAGATGGCACAAAGTAACGTCTCCGGAGAGCAAATCAAAGAGCGAGATGTGGCGCAGATGTTTCGAGACAGTGACTGTTTAACGAAGAAACGCAGAATTTTCGAACGACTCTTGAAAGGCCTGCGCCTCTGATTTAATACTTTTAAGCGATGCCTTTGAAGCTGAAATTTAGTATACCCCTTTCCGCTTCATGTTCTCCTGATATATTGGCCAAAATCTAGCGAAAATTTTCAGAATGCATAAAATTGGGCTTTGTAACAGGAGAACATGCCGTCGAAAGAGATGGCACAAAGTAACGTCTCCGGAGATCAAATCAAAGAGCGAGATGTGGCGCAGATGTTTCGACACAGTGGCTGATTAACGAAGAGACGCAGAATTTTCGAACACCTCTTGAAAGGCCTGCGCCTCTTATTTGCAACTTTAAGGCGATGCCTTTGAAGCTGAAATTTAGTATACCTCTTTCCACTTCATTTTCTCCTGATTTATTGGCGAAAATCTGGCGAAAATTTCGAGAATACACAAAATTGGGCTTTGTAACAGGAGAACATGCCGTCGAAAAAGTTGGAACAAAGTAATGTCTCCGGAGAACAAATCAAAGAGCGAGAAGTGGCGCAGGTGTTTCGAGACAGTGACTGTTTAACGAAGAGTCGCACAATTTTCGAACGCCTCTTGAAAGGCCTGCGCCTCTTATTTGCAACTTTAAGCGATGCCTTTGAAGCTGAAATTTAGTATACCTCTTTCCACTTCATTTTCTCCTGATTTATTGGCGAAAATCTGGCGAAAATTTCGAGAATACACAAAATTGAGCTTTGTAACAGGAGAACATGACGTCGAAAGAGATGGAACAATATAACGTCTCCGGACAGCAAACGAAGGAGCGAGAAGTGGCGCAGGTGTTTCGAGACAGTGACTGTTTAACGAAGAGTCGCACAATTTTCGAACGCCTCTTGAAAGGCCTGCGCCTCTGATTTGATACTTTTAAGCGATGCCTTTGAAGCTGAAATTTAGTATACCCCTTTCCACTTCATGTTCTCCTGATATATTGGCCAAAATCTAGCGAAAATTTTCAGAATGCATAAAATTGGGCTTTGTAACAGGAGAACATGCCGTCGAAAGAGATGGCACAAAGTAACGTCTCCGGAGATCAAATCAAAGAGCGAGATGTGGCGCAGATGTTTCGACACAGTGGCTGATTAACGAAGAGACGCAGAATTTTCGAACACCTCTTGAAAGGCCTGCGCCTCTTATTTGCAACTTTAAGGCGATGCCTTTGAAGCTGAAAATTAGTATACCTCTTTCCACTTCATTTTCTCCTGATTTATTGGCGAAAATCTGTCGAAAATTTCGAGAATACACAAAATTGGGCTTTGTAACAGGAGAACATGCCGTCGAAAAAGTTGGAACAAAGTAATGTCTCCGGAGAACAAATCAAAGAGCGAGAAGTGGCGCAGGTGTTTCGAGACAGTGACTGTTTAACGAAGAGTCGCACAATTTTCGAACGCCTCTTGAAAGGCCTGCGCCTCTTATTTGCAACTTTAAGGCGATGCCTTTGAAGCTGAAATTTAGTATACCTCTTTCCACTTCATTTTCTCCTGATATATTCGCCAAAATCTGGCGAAAATATCGAGAATACACAAAATTGAGCTTTGTAACAGGAGAAAATGCCGTCGAAAGAGATGGAACAATATAACGTCTCCGGACAGCAAACGAAGGAGCGAGAAGTGGCGCAGATGTTTCGAGACAGTGACTGTTAAACGAAGAAACGCAGAATTTTCGAACGACTCTTGAAAGGCCTGCGCCTCTTATTTGATACGTTTAAGCGATGCCTTTGAAGCTGAAATTTAGTATACCTCTTTCCACTTCATTTTCTCCTGATTTATTGGCCGAAATCTGGCGAAAATTTCGAGAATACACAAAATTGGGCTTTGTAACAGGAGAACATGCCGTCGAAAGAGATGGAACAAAGTAATGTCTCCGGAGAGCAAATCAAAGAGCGAGAAGTGGCGCAGATGTTTCGAGACAGTGACTGTTTAACGAAGAGTCGCACAATTTTCGAACGCCTCTTGAAAGGCCTGCGCCTCTTATTTGATACTTTTAAGCGATGCCTTTGAAGCTGAAATTTAGTATACCTCTTTCCACTTCATTTTCTCCTGATTTATTGGCCAAAATCTGGCGAAAATTTTCCGAATGCACAAAATTGAGCTTTGTAACAGGAGAACATGCCGTCGAAAGAGATGGCACAAAGTAACGTCTCCGGAGAGCAAATCAAAGAGCGAGATGTGGCGCAGATGTTTCGAGACAGTGACTGTTTAACGAAGAAACGCAGAATTTTCGAACGACTCTTGAAAGGCCTGCGCCTCTTATTTGCAACTTTAAGGCGATGCCTTTGAAGCTGAAATTTAGTATACCTCTTTCCACTTCATTTTCTCCTGATATATTCGCCAAAATCTGGCGAAAATATCGAGAATACACAAAATTGAGCTTTGTAACAGGAGAACATGCCGTCGAAAGAGATGGAACAATATAACGTCTCCGGAGAGCAAATCAAGGAGCGAGAAGTGGCGCAGGTGTTTCGAGACAGTAACTGTTTAACGAAGAGATGCAGAATTTTCGAACGCCTCTTGAAAGGACTGCGCCTCTTATTTGATACTTTTAAGCGATGCCTTTGAAGCTGAAATTTAGTATACCTCTTTCCACTTCATTTTCTCCTGATTTATTGGACAAAATCTGGCGAAAATTTCGAGAATACACAAAATTGGGCTTTGTAACAGGAGAACATGCCGTCGAAAGAGATGGAACAAAGTAATATCTCCGGAGAGCAAAGCAAAGAGCGAGAAGTGGCGCAGATGTTTCGAGACAGTGACTGTTTAACGAAGAGTCGCACAATTTTCGAACGCCTCTTGAAAGGCCTGCGCCTCTGATTTGATACTTTTAAGCGATGCCTTTGAAGCTGTAGTTTAGTATACCCCTTTCCACTTCATGTTCTCCTGATATATTGGCCAAAATCTGGCGAAAATTTTCCGAATGCACAAAATTGGGCTTTGTAAAAGGAGAACATGCCGTCGATAGAGATGGCACAAAGTAACGTCTCCGGAGAACAAATCAAAGAGCGAGAAGTGGCGCAGGTGTTTCGAGACAGTGGCTGATTAACGAAGAGACGCAGAATTTTCGAACACCTCTTGAAAGGCCTGCGCCTCTTATTTGCAACTTTAAGGCGATGCCTTTGAAGCTGAAATTTAGTATACCTCTTTCCACTTCATTTTCTCCTGATTTATTGGCGAAAATCTGGCGAAAATTTCGAGAATACACAAAATTGGGCTTTGTAACAGGAGAACATGCCGTCGAAAGAGATGGAACAATATAACGTCTCCGGACAGCAAACGAAGGAGCGAGAAGTGGCGCAGGTGTTTCGAGACAGTGACTGTTTCACGAAGAGACGCAGAATTTTCGAAAGCCTCTTGAAAGGCCTGCGCCTCTTAATTGCAACTTTAAGGCGATGCCTTTGAAGCTGAAATTTAGTATACCTCTTTCCACTTCAAGTTCTCCTGATATATTGGCCAAAATCTAGCGAAAATTTTCAGAATGCACAACATTGGGCTTTATAACAGGAGAACATGCCGTCGAAAGAGATGGCACAAAGTAACGTCTCCGGAGAGCAAATCAAGGAGCGAGAAGTGGCGCAGGTGTTTCGAGACAGTGACTGTTTAACGAAGAGATGCAGAATTTTCGAACGCCTCTTGAAAGGACTGCGCCTCTTATTTGATACTTTTAAGCGATGCCTTTGAAGCTGAAATTTAGTATACCTCTTTCCACTTCATTTTCTCCTGATTTATTGGACAAAATCTGGCGAAAATTTCGAGAATACACAAAATTGGGCTTTGTAACAGGAGAACATGCCGTCGAAAGAGATGGAACAAAGTAATATCTCCGGAGAGCAAAGCAAAGAGCGAGAAGTGGCGCAGATGTTTCGAGACAGTGACTGTTTAACGAAGAGTCGCACAATTTTCGAACGCCTCTTGAAAGGCCTGCGCCTCTGATTTGATACTTTTAAGCGATGCCTTTGAAGCTGTAGTTTAGTATACCCCTTTCCACTTCATGTTCTCCTGATATATTGGCCAAAATCTGGCGAAAATTTTCCGAATGCACAAAATTGGGCTTTGTAAAAGGAGAACATGCCGTCGATAGAGATGGCACAAAGTAACGTCTCCGGAGAACAAATCAAAGAGCGAGAAGTGGCGCAGGTGTTTCGAGACAGTGACTGTTTAACGAAGAGTCGCACAATTTTCGAACGCCTCTTGAAAGGCCTGCGCCTCTGATTTGATACTTTTAAGCGATGCCTTTGAAGCTGAAATTTAGAATACCCCTTTCCACTTCATGTTCTCCTGATATATTGGCCAAAATCTAGCGAAAATTTTCAGAATGCATAAAATTGGGCTTTGTAACAGGAGAACATGCCGTCGAAAGAGATGGCACAAAGTAACGTCTCCGGAGAACAAATCAAAGAGCGAGAAGTGGCGCAGGTGTTTCGAGACAGTGACTGTTTAACGAAGAGTCGCACAATTTTCGAACGCCTCTTGAAAGGCCTGCGCCTCTTATTTGCAACTTTAAGGCGATGTCTTTGAAGCTGAAATTTAGTATACCTCTTTCCACTTCATTTTCTCCTGATATATTCGCCAAAATCTGGCGAAAATATCGAGAATACACAAAATTGAGCTTTGTAACAGGCGAACATGCCGTCGAAAGAGATGGAACAATATAACGTCTCCGTACAGCAAACGAAGGAGCGAGAAGTGGCGCAGGTGTTTCGAGACAGTGACTGTTTCACGAAGAGACGCAGAATTTTCGAAAGCCTCTTGAAAGGCCTGCGCCTCTTAATTGCAACTTTAAGGCGATGCCTTTGAAGCTGAAATTTAGTATACCTCTTTCCACTTCAAGTTCTCCTGATATATTGGCCAAAATCTAGCGAAAATTTTCAGAATGCACAACATTGGGCTTTATAACAGGAGAACATGCCGTCGAAAGAGATGGCACAAAGTAACGTCTCCGGAGAGCAAATCAAGGAGCGAGAAGTGGCGCAGGTGTTTCGAGACAGTGACTGTTTAACGAAGAGATGCAGAATTTTCGAACGCCTCTTGAAAGGACTGCGCCTCTTATTTGATACTTTTAAGCGATGCCTTTGAAGCTGAAATTTAGTATACCCCTTTCCACTTCATGTTCTCCTGATATATTGGCCAAAATCTGGCGAAAATATTCCGAATGCACAAAATTGGGCTTTGTAAAAGGAGAACATGCCGTCGATAGAGATGGCACAAAGTAACGTCACCGGGGAACAAATCAAAGAGCGAGAAGTGGCGCAGACGTTTCGAGACAGTGACTGTTTAACGAAGAACGCAGAATTTTCGAACGACTCTTGAAAGGCCTGCGCCTCTTATTTGCAACTTTAAGGCGATGCATTTGAAGCTGAAATTTAGTATACCTCTTTCCACTTCATTTTCTCCTGATATATTGGCCAAAATCTAGCGAAAATTTTCAGAATGCATAAAATTGGGCTTTGTAACAGGAGAACATGCCGTCGAAAGAGATGGCACAAAGTAACGTCTCCGGAGAGCAAATCAAAAAGCGAGATGTGGCGCAGATGTTTCGACACAGTGGCTGATTAACGAAGAGACGCAGAATTTTCGAACGCCTCTTGAAAGGCCTGCGCCTCTTATTTGATACTTTTAAGCGATGCCTTTGAAGCTGAAATTTAGTATACCTCTTTCCACTTCATTTTCTCCTGATTTATTGGCCAAAACCTGGCGAAAATTTCGAGAATACACAAAATTGGGCTTAGTAACAGGAGAACATGCCGTCGAAAGAGATGGCACAAAGTAACGTCTCCGGAGAGCAAATCAAAGAGCGAGATGTGGCGCAGATGTTTCGAGACAGTGACTGTTTAACGAAGAAACGCAGAATTTTCGAACGACTCTTGAAAGGCCTGCGCCTCTTATTTGCAACTATAAGGCAATGCCTTTGAAGCTGAAATTTAGTATACCTCTTTCCACTTCATTTTCTCCTGATTTATTGGCGAAAATCTGGCGAAAATTTCGAGAATACACAAAATTGGGCTTTGTAACAGGAGAACATGCCGTCGAAAGAGATGAAACAAAGTAATGTCTCCGGAGAACAAATCAAAGAGCGAGAAGTGGCGCAGGTGTTTCGAGACAGTGACTGTTTCACGAAGAGACGAAGAATTTTCGAACGCCTCTTGAAAGGCCTGCGCCTCTGATTTGATACTTTTAAGCGATGCCTTTGAAGCTGAAATTTAGTATACCTCTTTCCACTTCATTTTCTCCTGATTTATTGGCCAAAATCTGGCGAAAATTTCGAGAATACACAAAATTGGGCTTTGTAACAGGAGAACATGCCGTCGAAAGAGATGGCACAAAGTAACGTCTCCGGAGAGCAAATCAAAGAGCGAGATGTGGCGCAGATGTTTCGAGACAGTGACTGTTTCACGAAGAGACGAAGAATTTTCGAACGCCTCTTGAAAGGCCTGCGCCTCTGATTTGATACTTTTAAGCGATGCCTTTGAAGCTGAAATTTAGTATACCTCTTTCCACTTCATTTTCTCCTGATTTATTGGCCAAAATCTGGCGAAAATTTCGAGAATACACAAAATTGGGCTTTGTAACAGGAGAACATGCCGTCGAAAGAGATGGCACAAAGTAACGTCTCCGGAGAGCAAATCAAAGAGCGAGATGTGGCGCAGATGTTTCGAGACAGTGACTGTTTAACGAAGAGACGCAGAATTTTCGAAAGCCTCTTGAAAGGCCTGCGCCTCTTAATTGCAACTTTAAGGCGATGCCTTTGAAGGCTAAATTTAGTATACCTCTTTCCACTTCAAGTTCTCCTGATATATTAGCCAAAATCTAGCGAAAATTTTCAGAATGCACAACATTGGGCTTTATAACAGGAGAACATGCCGTCGAAAGAGATGGCACAAAGTAACGTCTCCGGAGAGCAAAGCAAGGAGCGAGAAGTGGCGCAGGTGTTTCGAGACAGTGACTGTTTAACGAAGAGATGCAGAATTTTCGAACGCCTCTTGAAAGGACTGCGCCCTCTTATTTGATACTTTTAAGCGATGCCTTTGAAGCTGAAATTTAGTATACCTCTTTCCACTTCCTTTTCTCCTGATTTATTGGACAAAATCTGGCGAAAATTTCGAGAATACACAAAATTGGGCTTTGTAACAGGAGAACATGCCGTCGAAAGAGATGGAACAAAGTAATATCTCCGGAGAGCAAAGCAAAGAGCGAGAAGTGGCGCAGATGTTCGAGACAGTGACTGTTTAACGAAGAGTCGCACAATTTTCGAACGCCACTTGAAAGGCCTGCGCCTCTGATTTGATACTTTTAAGCGATGCCTTTGAAGCTGTAGTTTAGTATACCCCTTTTTCCACTTCATGTTCTCCTGATATATTGGCCAAAATCTGGCGAAAAATATTCCGAATGCACAAAATTGGGCTTTGTAAAAGGAGAACATGCCGTCGATAGAGATGGCACAAAGTAACGTCACCGGGGAACAAATCAAAGAGCGAGAAGTGGCGCAGACGTTTCGAGACAGTGACTGTTTAACGAAGAACGCAGAATTTTCGAACGACTCTTGAAAGGCCTGCGCCTCTTATTTGCAACTTTAAGGCGATGCATTTGAAGCTGAAATTTAGTATACCTCTTTCCACTTCATTTTCTCCTGATATATTGGCCAAAATCTAGCGAAAATTTTCAGAATGCATAAAATTGGGCTTTGTAACAGGAGAACATGCCGTCGAAAGAGATGGCACAAAGTAACGTCTCCGGAGAGCAAATCAAAAAGCGAGATGTGGCGCAGATGTTTCGACACAGTGGCTGATTAACGAAGAGACGCAGAATTTTCGAACGCCTCTTGAAAGGCCTGCGCCTCTGATTTGATACTTTTAAGCGATGCCTTTGAAGCTGAAATTTAGTATACCTCTTTCCACTTCATTTTCTCCTGATTTATTGGCCAAAATCTGGCGAAAATTTCGAGAATACACAAAATTGGGCTTTGTAACAGGAGAACATGCCGTCGAAAGAGATGGCACAAAGTAACGTCTCCGGAGAGCAAATCAAAGAGCGAGATGTGGCGCAGATGTTTCGAGACAGTGACTGTTTCACGAAGAGACGAAGAATTTTCGAACGCCTCTTGAAAGGCCTGCGCCTCTGATTTGATACTTTTAAGCGATGCCTTTGAAGCTGAAATTTAGTATACCTCTTTCCACTTCATTTTCTCCTGATTTATTGGCCAAAATCTGGCGAAAATTTCGAGAATACACAAAATTGGGCTTTGTAACAGGAGAACATGCCGTCGAAAGAGATGGCACAAAGTAACGTCTCCGGAGAGCAAATCAAAGAGCGAGATGTGGCGCAGATGTTTCGAGACAGTGACTGTTTAACGAAGAGACGCAGAATTTTCGAAAGCCTCTTGAAAGGCCTGCGCCTCTTAATTGCAACTTTAAGGCGATGCCTTTGAAGCTGAAATTTAGTATACCTCTTTCCACTTCAAGTTCTCCTGATATATTAGCCAAAATCTAGCGAAAATTTTCAGAATGCACAACATTGGGCTTTATAACAGGAGAACATGCCGTCGAAAGAGATGGCACAAAGTAAACGTCTCCGGAGAGCAAAGCAAGGAGCGAGAAGTGGCGCAGGTGTTTCGAGACAGTGACTGTTAACGAAGAGATGCAGAATTTTCGAACGCCTCTTGAAAGGACTGCGCCTCTTATTTGATACTTTTAAGCGATGCCTTTGAAGCTGAAATTTAGTATACCTCTTTCCACTTCCTTTTCTCCTGATTTATTGGACAAAATCTGGCGAAAATTTCGAGAATACACAAAATTGGGCTTTGTAACAGGAGAACATGCCGTCGAAAGAGATGGAACAAAGTAATATCTCCGGAGAGCAAAGCAAAGAGCGAGAAGTGGCGCAGATGTTTCGAGACAGTGACTGTTTAACGAAGAGTCGCACAATTTTCGAACGCCACTTGAAAGGCCTGCGCCTCTGATTTGATACTTTTAAGCGATGCCTTTGAAGCTGTAGTTTAGTATACCCCTTTCCACTTCATGTTCTCCTGATATATTGGCCAAAATCTGGCGAAAATATTCCGAATGCACAAAATTGGGCTTTGTAAAAGGAGAACATGCCGTCGATAGAGATGGCACAAAGTAACGTCACCGGGGAACAAATCAAAGAGCGAGAAGTGGCGCAGACGTTTCGAGACAGTGACTGTTTAACGAAGAACGCAGAATTTTCGAACGACTCTTGAAAGGCCTGCGCCTCTTATTTGCAACTTTAAGGCGATGCATTTGAAGCTGAAATTTAGTATACCTCTTTCCACTTCATTTTCTCCTGATATATTGGCCAAAATCTAGCGAAAATTTTCAGAATGCATAAAATTGGGCTTTGTAACAGGAGAACATGCCGTCGAAGAGATGGCACAAAGTAACGTCTCCGGAGAGCAAATCAAAAAGCGAGATGTGGCGCAGATGTTTCGACACAGTGGCTGATTAACGAAGAGACGCAGAATTTTCGAACGCCTCTTGAAAGGCCTGCGCCTCTGATTTGATACTTTTAAGCGATGCCTTTGAAGCTGAAATTTAGTATACCTCTTTCCACTTCATTTTCTCCTGATTTATTGGCCAAAATCTGGCGAAAATTTCGAGAATACACAAAATTGGGCTTTGTAACAGGAGAACATGCCGTCGAAAGAGATGGCACAAAGTAACGTCTCCGGAGAGCAAATCAAAGAGCGAGATGTGGCGCAGATGTTTCGAGACAGTGACTGTTTAACGGAAGAAACGCAGAATTTTCGAACGACTCTTGAAAGGCCTGCGCCTCTTATTTGCAACTTTAAGGCGATGCCTTTGAAGCTGAAATTTAGTATACCTCTTTCCACTTCATTTTTCTCCTGATTTATTGGCGAAAATCTGGCGAAAATTTCGAGAATACACAAAATTGGGCTTTGTAACAGGAGAACATGCCGTCGAAAGAGATGGCACAAAGTAACGTCTCCGGAGAGCAAATCAAGGAGCGAGAAATGGCGCAGGTGATTCGAGACAGTGACTGTTTAACGAAGAGATGCAGAATTTTCGAACGCCTCTGAAAGGCCTGCGCCTCTTATTTGCAACTTTAAGGCGATGCCTTCGAAGCTGAAATTTAGTATACCTCTTTCCACTTCATTTTCTCGTGATTTATTGGCGAAAATCTGGCGAAAATTTCGAGAATACACAAAATTGGGCTTTGTAACAGGAGAACATGCCGTCGAAAGAGATGGAACAAAGTAATGTCTCCGGAGAACAAATCAAAGAGCGAGAAGTGGCGCAGGTGTTTCGAGACAGTGACTGTTTCACGAAGAGACGCAGAATTTTCGAAAGCCTCTTGAAAGGCCTGCGACTCTTATTTGCAACTTTAAGGCGATGCCTTTGAATCTGAAATTTAGTATACATCTTTTGACTTCATTTTCTCCTGATATTTTGGCCAAAATCTAGCGAAAATTTTCAGAATGCATAAAATTGTGCTTTGTAACAGGAGAACATGCCGTCGAAAGAGATGGCACAAAGTAACGTCTCCGGAGAGCAAATCAAAGAGCGCGATATGGCGCAGATGTTTCGACACAGTGGCTGATTGACGAAGAGACGCAGAATTTTCGAACGCCTCTTGAAAGGCCTGCGCCTCTTATTTGATACTTTTAAGCGATGCCTTTGAAGCTGAAATTTAGTATACCTCTTTCCACTTCATTTTCTCCTGATTTATTGGCCAAAATCTGGCGAAAATTTCGAGAATACACAAAATTGGGCTTTGTAACAGGAGAACATGCCGTCGAAAGAGATGGAACAAAGTAATGTCTCGGAGAGCAAATCAAAGAGCGAGAAGTGGGCGCAGATGTTTCGAGACAGTGACTGTTTAACGAAGAGTCGCACAATTTTCGAACGCCTCTTGAAAGGCCTGCGCCTCTGATTTGATACTTTTAAGCGATGCTTTGAAGCTGAAATTTAGTATACCCCTTTCCACTTCATGTTCTCCTGATATATTGGCCAAAATCTAGCGAAAATTTTCAGAATGCATAAAGTTGGGCTTTGTAACAGGAGAACATGCCGTCGAAAGAGATGGCACAAAGTAACGTCTCCGGAGATCAAATCAAAGAGCGAGATGTGGCGCAGATGTTTCGACACAGTGGCTGATTAACGAAGAGACGCAGAATTTTTCGAACTCCTCTTGAAAGGCCTGCGCCTCTTATTTGCAACTTTAAGGCGATGCCTTTGAAGCTGAAATTTAGTATACCTCTTTCCACTTCATTTTCTCCTGATTTATTGGCGAAAATCTGGCGAAAATTTCGAGAATACACAAAATTGGGCTTTGTAACAGGAGAACATGCCGTCGAAAGAGATGGCACAAAGTAACGTCTCCGGAGAACAAATCAAAGAGCGAGAAGTGGCGCAGGTGTTTTCGAGACAGTGGACTGTTCACGAAGAGACGCAGAATTTTCGAATGCCTCTTGAAAGGCCTGCGCTCCGATTTGATACTTTTAAGCGATGCCTTTGAAGCTGAAATTTAGTATACGTCTTTCCACTTCATTTTCTCCTGATTTATTGGCGAAAATCTGGCGAAAATTTCGAGAATACACAAAATTGGGCTTTGTAACAGGAGAACATGCCGTCGAAAGAGATGGCACAAAGTAACGTCTCCGGAGAGCAAATCAAAGAGCGAGAAGTGGCGCAGATGTTTCGAGACAGTGACTGTTTAACGAAGAGTCGCACAATTTTCGAACGCCTCTTGAAAGGCCTGCGCCTCTGATTTAATACTTTTAAGCGATGCCTTTGAAGCTGAAATTTAGTATACCCCTTTCCGCTTCATGTTCTCCTGATATATTGGCCAAAATCTAGCGAAAATTTTCAGAATGCATAAAATTGGGCTTTGTAACAGGAGAACATGCCGTCGAAAGAGATGGCACAAAGTAACGTCTCCGGAGATCAAATCAAAGAGCGAGATGTGGCGCAGATGTTTCGACACAGTGGCTGATTAACGAAGAGACGCAGAATTTTCGAACACCTCTTGAAAGGCCTGCGCCTCTTATTTGCAACTTTAAGGCGATGCCTTTGAAGCTGAAATTTAGTATACCTCTTTCCACTTCATTTTCTCCTGATTTATTGGCGAAAATCTGGCGAAAATTTCGAGAATACACAAAATTGGGCTTTGTAACAGGAGAACATGCCGTCGAAAGAGATGAAACAAAGAAATGTCTCCGGAGAACAAATCAAAGAGCGAGAAGTGCGCAGGTGTTTCGAGACAGTGACTGTTTCACGAAGAGACGAAGAATTTTCGAACGCCTCTTGAAAGGCCTGCGCCTCTGATTTGATACTTTTAAGCGATGCCTTTGAAGCTGAAATTTAGTATACCTCTTTCCACTTCATTTTCTCCTGATTTATTGGCCAAAATCTGGCGAAAATATCGAGAATACACAAAATTGGGCTTTGTAACAGGAGAACATGCCGTCGAAAGAGATGGCACAAAGTAACGTCTCCGGAGAGCAAATCAAGGAGCGAGAAATGGCGCAGGTGATTCGAGACAGTGACTGTTTAACGAAGAAACGCAGAATTTTCGAATGACTCTTGAAAGGCATGCGCCTCTTATTTGCAACTTTAAGGCGATGCCTTTGAAGCTGAAATTTAGTATACCTCTTTCCACTTCATTTTCTCCTGATTTATTGGCGAAAATCTGGCGAAAATTTCGAGAATACACAAAATTGGGCTTTGTAACAGGAGAACATGCCGTCGAAAGAGATGGCACAAAGTAACGTCTCGGAGAGCAAATCAAGGAGCGAGAAATGGCGCAGGTGATTCGAGACAGTGACTGTTTAACGAAGAGATGCAGAATTTTCGAACGCCTCTTGAAAGGCCTGCGCCTCTTATTTGCAACTTTAAGGCGATGCCTTTGAAGCTGAAATTTAGTATACCTCTTTCCACTTCATTTTCTCGTGATTTATTGGCGAAAATCTGGGCGAAAATTTCGAGAATACACAAAATTGGGCTTTGTAACAGGAGAACATGCCGTCGAAAGAGATGGAACAAAGTAATGTCTCCGGAGAACAAATCAAAGAGCGAGAAGTGGCGCAGGTGTTTCGAGACAGTGACTGTTTCACGAAGAGACGCAGAATTTTCGAAAGCCTCTTGAAAGGCCTGCGACTCTTATTTGCAACTTTAAGGGCGATGCCTTTGAAGCTGAAATTTAGTATACATCTTTTGACTTCATTTTCTCCTGATATTTTGGCCAAAATCTAGCGAAAATTTTCAGAATACATAAAATTGGGCTTTGTAACAGGAGAACATGCCGTCGAAAGAGATGGCACAAAGTAACGTCTCCGGAGAGCAAATCAAAGAGCGAGATGTGGCGCAGATGTTTCGACACAGTGGCTGATTGACGAAGAGACGCAGAATTTTCGAAACGCCTCTTGAAAGGCCTGCGCCTCTTATTTGATACTTTTAAGCGATGCCTTTGAAGCTGAAATTTAGTATACCTCTTTCCACTTCATTTTCTCCTGATTTATTGGCCAAAATCTGGCGAAAATTTCGAGAATACACAAAATTGGGCTTTGTAACAGGAGAACATGCCGTCGAAAGAGATGGAACAAAGTAACGTCTCCGGAGAGCAAATCAAAGAGCGAGAAGTGGCGCAGATGTTTCGAGACAGTGACTGATTAACGAAGAGACGCAGAATTTTCGAACACCTCTTGAAAGGCCTGCGCCTCTTATTTGCAACTTTAAGGCGATGCCTTTGAAGCTGAAATTTAGTATACCTCTTTCCACTTCATTTTCTCCTGATTTATTGGCGAAAATCTGGCGAAAATTTCGAGAATACACAAAATTGGGCTTTGTAACAGGAGAACATGCCGTCGAAAGAGATGGCACAAAGTAACGTCTCCGGAGAGCAAATCAAAGAGCGAGATGTGGCGCAGATGTTTCGACACAGTGCTGATTGACGAAGAGACGCAGAATTTTCGAACGCCCTCTTGAAAGGCCTGCGCCTCTTATTTGATACTTTTAAGCGATGCCTTTGAAGCTGAAATTTAGTATACCTCTTTCCACTTCATTTTCTCCTGATTTATTGGCCAAAATCTGGCGAAAATTTCGAGAATACACAAAATTGGGCTTTGTAACAGGAGAACATGCCGTCGAAAGAGATGGAACAAAGTAACGTCTCCGGAGAGCAAATCAAAGAGCGAGAAGTGGCGCAGATGTTTCGAGACAGTGACTGATTAACGAAGAGACGCAGAATTTTCGAAAGCCTCTTGAAAGGCCTGCGACTCTTATTTGCAACTTTAAGGCGATGCCTTTGAAGCTGAAATTTAGTATACCTCTTTCCACTTCATTTTCTCCTGATTTATTGGCGAAAATCTGGCGAAAATTTCGAGAATACACAAAATTGGGCTTTGTAACAGGAGAACATGCCGTCGAAAGAGATGGCACAAAGTAACGTCTCCGGAGAGCAAATCAAAGAGCGAGAAGTGGCGCAGATGTTTCGAGACAGTGACTGATTAACGAAGAGACGCAGAATTTTCGAAAGCCTCTTGAAAGGCCTGCGACTCTTATTTGCAACTTTAAGGCGATGCCTTTGAAGCTGAAATTTATTATACATCTTTTGACTTCATTTTCTCCTGATATTTTGGCCAAAATCTAGCGAAAATTTTCAGAATACATAAAATTGGGCTTTGTAACAGGAGAACATGCCGTCGAAAGAGATGGCACAAAGTAACGTCTCCGGAGAGCAAATCAAAGAGCGAGATGTGGCGCAGATGTTTCGACACAGTGGCTGATTGACGAAGAGACGCAGAATTTTCGAACGCCTCTTGAAAGGCCTGCGCCTCTTATTTGATACTTTTAAGCGATGCCTTTGAAGCTGAAATTTAGTATACCTCTTTCCACTTCATTTTCTCCTGATTTATTGGCCAAAATCTGGCGAAAATTTCGAGAATACACAAAATTGGGCTTTGTAACAGGAGAACATGCCGTCGAAAGAGATGGAACAAAGTAACGTCTCCGGAGAGCAAATCAAAGAGCGAGAAGTGGCGCAGATGTTTCGAGACAGTGACTGATTAACGAAGAGACGCAGAATTTTCGAACACCTCTTGAAAGGCCTGCGCCTCTTATTTGCAACTTTAAGGCGATGCCTTTGAAGCTGAAATTTAGTATACCTCTTTCCACTTCATTTTCTCCTGATTTATTGGCGAAAATCTGGCGAAAATTTCGAGAATACACAAAATTGGGCTTTGTAACAGGAGAACATGCCGTCGAAAGAGATGGCACAAAGTAACGTCTCCGGAGAACAAATCAAAGAGCGAGAAGTGGCGCAGGTGTTTCGAGACAGTGACTGTTTCACGAAGAGACGCAGAATTTTCGAATGCCTCTTGAAAGGCCTGCGCCTCCGATTTGATACTTTTAAGCGATGCCTTTGAAGCTGAAATTTAGTATACCTCTTTCCACTTCATTTTCTCCTGATTTATTGGCGAAAATCTGGCGAAAATTTCGAGAATACACAAAATTGGGCTTTGTAACAGGAGAACATGCCGTCGAAAGAGATGGCACAAAGTAACGTCTCCGGAGAGCAAATCAAGGAGCGAGAAATGGCGCAGGTGATTCGAGACAGTGACTGTTTAACGAAGAGATGCAGAATTTTCGAACGCCTCTTGAAAGGCCTGCGCCTCTTATTTGCAACTTTAAGGCGATGCCTTTGAAGCTGAAATTTAGTATACCTCTTTCCACTTCATTTTCTCGTGATTTATTGGCGAAAATCTGGCGAAAATTTCGAGAATACACAAAATTGGGCTTTGTAACAGGAGAACATGCCGTCGAAAGAGATGGAACAAAGTAATGTCTCCGGAGAACAAATCAAAGAGCGAGAAGTGGCGCAGGTGTTTCGAGACAGTGACTGTTTCACAAAGAGACGCAGAATTTTCGAAAGCCTCTTGAAAGGCCTGCGCCTCTGATTTGATACTTTTAAGCGATGCCTTTGAAGCTGAAATTTAGTATACCCCTTTCCACTTCATGTTCTCCTGATATATTGGCCAAAATCTAGCGAAAATTTTCAGAATGCATAAAGTTGTGCTTTGTAACAGGAGAACATGCCGTCGAAAGAGATGGCACAAAGTAACGTCTCCGGAGATCAAATCAAAGAGCGAGATGTGGCGCAGATGTTTCGACACAGTGGCTGATTAACGAAGAGACGCAGAATTTTCGAACACCTCTTGAAAGGCCTGCGCCTCTTATTTGCAACTTTAAGGCGATGCCTTTGAAGCTGAAATTTAGTATACCTCTTTCCACTTCATTTTCTCCTGATTTATTGGCGAAAATCTGGCGAAAATTTCGAGAATACACAAAATTGGGCTTTGTAACAGGAGAACATGCCGTCGAAAGAGATGGCACAAAGTAACGTCTCCGGAGAACAAATCAGAGAGCGAGAAGTGGCGCAGGTGTTTCGAGACAGTGACTGTTTCATGAAGAGACGCAGAATTTTCGAATGCCTCTTGAAAGGCCTGCGCCTCCGATTTGATACTTTTAA
>NW_027485807.1:0-30600 GCF_050908995.1 Andrena cerasifolii
CGAACGCCTCTTGAAAGGCCTGCGCCTCTTATTTGCAACTTTAAGGCGATGCCTTTGAAGCTGAAATTTAGTATACCTCTTTCCAATTCATTTTCTCCTGATATATTGGCCAAAATCTGGCGAAAATTTCGAGAATACACAAAATTGAGCTTTATAACAGGAGAACATGCCGTCGAAAGAGATGGAACAATATAAAGTCTCCGGACAGCAAATCAAAGAGCGAGATATGGCGCAGATGTTTCGAGACAGTGACTGATTAACGAAGAGACGCAGAATTTTCGAACGCCTCTTGAAACGCCTGCGCCTTTTATTTGCAACTTTAAGGCGATGCCTTTGAAGCTGAAATTTAGTATACCTCTTTCCACTTCATTTTCTCCTGATATATTGGCCAAAATCTGGCGAAAATTTTCAGAATCCACAGAATTGGGCTTTGTAACAGGAGAACATGCCGTCGAAAGAGATGGCACAAAGTAACGTCTCCGGATGGCAAATCAATGAGCGAGAAGTGGCGCAGATGTTTCGAGACAGTGACTGTTTAACGAAGAGTCGCACAATTTTCGAACGCCTCTTGAAAGTCCTGCGCCTCTGATTTGATACTTTTAAGCGATGCCTTTGAAGCTGAAATTTAGTATACCTCTTTCCACTTCATGTTATCCTGATATATTGGCCACAATCTGGCGAAAATTTTCAGAATGCACAAAATTGGGCTTTGTAACAGGAGAACATGCCGTCGAAAGAGATGGAACAAAGTAACGTCTCTGGAGAGCAAATCAAAGAGCGAGAAGTGGCGCAGGTGTTTCGAGACAGTGATTGTTTAACAACGAGACGCAGAATTTTCGAACGCCTCTTGAAAGGCCTGCGCCTCTTATTTGCAACTTTAAGGCGATGCCTTTGAAGCTGAAATTTAGTATACCTCTTTCCAATTCATTTTCTCCTGATATATTGGCCAAAATCTGGCGAAAATTTCGAGAATACACAAAATTGAGCTTTATAACAGGAGAACATGCCGTCGAAAGAGATGGAACAATATAAAGTCTCCGGACAGCAAATCAAAGAGCGAGATATGGCGCAGATGTTTCGAGACAGTGACTGATTAACGAAGAGACGCAGAATTTTCGAACGCCTCTTGAAACGCCTGCGCCTCTTATTTGCAACTTTAAGGCGATGCCTTTGAAGCTGAAATTTAGTATACCTCTTTCCACTTCATTTTCTCCTGATATATTGGCCAAAATCTGGCGAAAATTTTCAGAATCCACAGAATTGGGCTTTGTAACAGGAGAACATGCCGTCGAAAGAGATGGCACAAAGTAACGTCTCCGGATGGCAAATCAATGAGCGAGAAGTGGCGCAGATGTTTCGAGACAGTGACTGTTTAACGAAGAGTCGCACAATTTTCGAACGCCTCTTGAAAGTCCTGCGCCTCTGATTTGATACTTTTAAGCGATGCCTTTGAAGCTGAAATTTAGTATACCTCTTTCCACTTCATGTTATCCTGATATATTGGCCACAATCTGGCGAAAATTTTCAGAATCCACAGAATTGGGCTTTGTAACAGGAGAACATGCCGTCGAAAGAGATGGCACAAAGTAACGTCTCCGGATGGCAAATCAAAGAGCGAGATATGGCGCAGATGTTTCGAGACAGTGACTGATTAACGAAGAGACGCAGAATTTTCGAACGCCTCTTGAAACGCCTGCGCCTTTTATTTGCAACTTTAAGGCGATGCCTTTGAAGCTGAAATTTAGTATACCTCTTTCCACTTCATTTTCTCCTGATATATTGGCCAAAATCTGGCGAAAATTTTCAGAATCCACAGAATTGGGCTTTGTAACAGGAGAACATGCCGTCGAAAGAGATGGCACAAAGTAACGTCTCCGGATGGCAAATCAATGAGCGAGAAGTGGCGCAGATGTTTCGAGACAGTGACTGTTTAACGAAGAGTCGCACAATTTTCGAACGCCTCTTGAAAGTCCTGCGCCTCTGATTTGATACTTTTAAGCGATGCCTTTGAAGCTGAAATTTAGTATACCTCTTTCCACTTCATGTTATCCTGATATATTGGCCACAATCTGGCGAAAATTTTCAGAATGCACAAAATTGGGCTTTGTAACAGGAGAACATGCCGTCGAAAGAGATGGAAAAAAGTAACGTCTCTGGAGAGCAAATCAAAGAGCGAGAAGTGGCGCAGGTGTTTCGAGACAGTGATTGTTTAACAACGAGACGCAGAATTTTCGAACGCCTCTTGAAAGGCCTGCGCCTCTTATTTGCAACTTTAAGGCGATGCCTTTGAAGCTGAAATTTAGTATACCTCTTTCCAATTCATTTTCTCCTGATATATTGGCCAAAATCTGGCGAAAATTTCGAGAATACACAAAATTGAGCTTTATAACAGGAGAACATGCCGTCGAAAGAGATGGAACAATATAAAGTCTCCGGACAGCAAATCAAAGAGCGAGATATGGCGCAGATGTTTCGAGACAGTGACTGATTAACGAAGAGACGCAGAATTTTCGAACGCCTCTTGAAACGCCTGCGCCTCTTATTTGCAACTTTAAGGCGATGCCTTTGAAGCTGAAATTTAGTATACCTCTTTCCAATTCATTTTCTCCTGATATATTGGCCAAAATCTGGCGAAAATTTTCAGAATCCACAGAATTGGGCTTTGTAACAGGAGAACATGCCGTCGAAAGAGATGGCACAAAGTAACGTCTCCGGATGGCAAATCAATGAGCGAGAAGTGGCGCAGATGTTTCGAGACAGTGACTGTTTAACGAAGAGTCGCACAATTTTCGAACGCCTCTTGAAAGTCCTGCGCCTCTGATTTGATACTTTTAAGCGATGCCTTTGAAGCTGAAATTTAGTATACCTCTTTCCACTTCATGTTATCCTGATATATTGGCCACAATCTGGCGAAAATTTTCAGAATGCACAAAATTGGGCTTTGTAACAGGAGAACATGCCGTCGAAAGAGATGGAACAAAGTAACGTCTCTGGAGAGCAAATCAAAGAGCGAGAAGTGGCGCAGGTGTTTCGAGACAGTGATTGTTTAACAACGAGACGCAGAATTTTCGAACGCCTCTTGAAAGGCCTGCGCCTCATATTTGCAACTTTAAGGCGATGCATTTGAAGCTGAAATTTAGTATACCTCTTTCGACTTCATGTTCTCCTGATATATTGGCCAAAATCTGGCGAAAATTTTCAGAATGCACAAAATTGGGCTTTGTAACAGGAGAACATGCCGTCGAAAGAGATGGAACAAAGTAACGTCTCTGGAGAGCAAATCAAAGAGCGAGAAGTGGCGCAGGAGTTTCGAGACAGTGATTGTTTAACAACGAGACGCAGAATTTTCGAACGCCTCTTGAAAGGCCTGCGCCTCATATTTGCAACTTTAAGGCGATGCATTTGAAGCTGAAATTTAGTATACCTCTTTCGACTTCATGTTCTCCTGATATATTGGCCAAAATCTAGCGAAAATTTTCAGAATGCACAAAATTGGGCTTTGTAACAGGAGAACATGCCGTCGAAAGAGATGGCACAAAGTAACGTCTCCGGAGAGCAAATCAAAGAGCGAGATATGGCGCAGATGTTTCGAGACAGTGACTGATTAACGAAGAGACGCAGAATTTTCGAACGCCTCTTGAAACGCCTGCGCCTCTTATTTGCAACTTTACGGCGATGCCTTTGAAGCTGAAATTTAGTATACCTCTTTCCACTTCATTTTCTCCTGATATATTGGCCAAAATCTGGCGAAAATTTTCAGAATCCACAGAATTGGGCTTTGTAACAGGAGAACATGCCGTCGAAAGAGATGGCACAAAGTAACGTCTCCGGATGGCAAATCAATGAGCGAGAAGTGGCGCAGATGTTTCGAGACAGTGACTGTTTAACGAAGAGTCGCACAATTTTCGGACGCCTCTTGAAAGTCCTGCGCCTCTGATTTGATACTTTTAAGCGATGCCTTTGAAGCTGAAATTTAGTATACCTCTTTCCACTTCATGTTATCCTGATATAATGGCCACAATCTGGCGAAAATTTTCAGAATGCACAAAATTGGGCTTTGTAACAGGAGAATATGCCGTCGAAAGAGATGGCACAAAGTAACGTCTCCGGAGAGCAAATCAAAGAGCGAGAAGTGGCGCAGATGTTTCGAGACAGTGACTGTTTAACGAAGACACACAGAATTTTCGAACGCCTCTTGAAAGGCCTGCGCCTCTGATTTGCAACTTTAAGGCGATGCCTTTGAAGCTGAAATTTAGTATACCTCTTTCCACTTCATGTTATCCTGATATATTGGCCACAATCTGGCGAAAATTTTCAGAATGCACAAAATTGGGCTTTGTAACAGGAGAACATGCCGTCGAAAGAGATGGCACAAAGTAACGTTTCCGGAGAGCAAATCAAAGAGCGAGAAGTGGCGCAGGTGTTTCGAGACAGTGACTGTTTAACGAAGAGACGCACAATTTTCGAACGCCTCTTGAAAGGCCTGCGCCTCTTAATTGCAAGCTTAAGGCGATGCCTTTGAAGCTGAAATTTAGTATACCTCTTTCAACTTCATGTTCTCCTGATATATTGGCCAAAATCTGGCGAAAATTTTCAGAATGCACAGAATTGGGCTTTGTAACAGGAGAACATGCCGTCGAAAGAGATGGCACAAAGTAACGTCTCCGGAGGGCAAATCAATGAGCGAGAAGTGGCGCAGATGTTTCGAGACAGTGACTGTTTAACGAAGAGTCGCACAATTTTCGAACGCCTCTTGAAAGGCCTGCGCCTCTGATTTGATACTTTTAAGCGATGCCTTTGAAGCTGAAATTTAGTATACCTCTTTCCGCTTCATGGTCTCCTGATATATTGGACAAAATCTAGCGAAAATTTTCAGAATGCACAAAATTGGGCTTTGTAACAGGAGAACATGCCGTCGAAAGAGATGGAACAAAGTAACGTCTCTGGAGAGCAAATCAAAGAGCGAGAAGTGGCGCAGGTGTTTCGAGACAGTGATTGTTTAACAACGAGACGCAGAATTTTCGAACGCCTCTTGAAAGGCCTGCGCCTCTTATTTGCAACTTTAAGGCGATGCCTTTGAAGCTGAAATTTAGTATACCTCTTTCCAATTCATTTTCTCCTGATATATTGGCCAAAATCTGGCGAAAATTTCGAGAATACACAAAATTGAGCTTTATAACAGGAGAACATGCCGTCGAAAGAGATGGAACAATATAAAGTCTCCGGACAGCAAATCAAAGAGCGAGATATGGCGCAGATGTTTCGAGACAGTGACTGATTAACGAAGAGACGCAGAATTTTCGAACGCCTCTTGAAACGCCTGCGCCTCTTATTTGCAACTTTAAGGCGATGCCTTTGAAGCTGAAATTTAGTATACCTCTTTCCACTTCATTTTCTCCTGATATATTGGCCAAAATCTGGCGAAAATTTTCAGAATCCACAGAATTGGGCTTTGTAACAGGAGAACATGCCGTCGAAAGAGATGGCACAAAGTAACGTCTCCGGATGGCAAATCAATGAGCGAGAAGTGGCGCAGATGTTTCGAGACAGTGACTGTTTAACGAAGAGTCGCACAATTTTCGAACGCCTCTTGAAAGTCCTGCGCCTCTGATTTGATACTTTTAAGCGATGCCTTTGAAGCTGAAATTTAGTATACCTCTTTCCACTTCATGTTATCCTGATATATTGGCCACAATCTGGCGAAAATTTTCAGAATGCACAAAATTGGGCTTTGTAACAGGAGAACATGCCGTCGAAAGAGATGGAACAAAGTAACGTCTCTGGAGAGCAAATCAAAGAGCGAGAAGTGGCGCAGGTGTTTCGAGACAGTGATTGTTTAACAACGAGACGCAGAATTTTCGAACGCCTCTTGAAAGGCCTGCGCCTCTTATTTGCAACTTTAAGGCGATGCCTTTGAAGCTGAAATTTAGTATACCTCTTTCCAATTCATTTTCTCCTGATATATTGGCCAAAATCTGGCGAAAATTTCGAGAATACACAAAATTGAGCTTTATAACAGGAGAACATGCCGTCGAAAGAGATGGAACAATATAAAGTCTCCGGACAGCAAATCAAAGAGCGAGATATGGCGCAGATGTTTCGAGACAGTGACTGATTAACGAAGAGACGCAGAATTTTCGAACGCCTCTTGAAAGGCCTGCGCCTCTTATTTGCAACTTTAAGGCGATGCCTTTGAAGCTGAAATTTAGTATACCTCTTTCCAATTCATTTTCTCCTGATATATTGGCCAAAATCTGGCGAAAATTTCGAGAATACACAAAATTGAGCTTTATAACAGGAGAACATGCCGTCGAAAGAGATGGAACAATATAAAGTCTCCGGACAGCAAATCAAAGAGCGAGATATGGCGCAGATGTTTCGAGACAGTGACTGATTAACGAAGAGACGCAGAATTTTCGAACGCCTCTTGAAACGCCTGCGCCTCTTATTTGCAACTTTAAGGCGATGCCTTTGAAGCTGAAATTTAGTATACCTCTTTCCACTTCATTTTCTCCTGATATATTGGCCAAAATCTGGCGAAAATTTTCAGAATCCACAGAATTGGGCTTTGTAACAGGAGAACATGCCGTCGAAAGAGATGGCACAAAGTAACGTCTCCGGATGGCAAATCAATGAGCGAGAAGTGGCGCAGATGTTTCGAGACAGTGACTGTTTAACGAAGAGTCGCACAATTTTCGAACGCCTCTTGAAAGTCCTGCGCCTCTGATTTGATACTTTTAAGCGATGCCTTTGAAGCTGAAATTTAGTATACCTCTTTCCACTTCATGTTATCCTGATATATTGGCCACAATCTGGCGAAAATTTTCAGAATGCACAAAATTGGGCTTTGTAACAGGAGAACATGCCGTCGAAAGAGATGGAACAAAGTAACGTCTCTGGAGAGCAAATCAAAGAGCGAGAAGTGGCGCAGGTGTTTCGAGACAGTGATTGTTTAACAACGAGACGCAGAATTTTCGAACGCCTCTTGAAAGGCCTGCGCCTCATATTTGCAACTTTAAGGCGATGCATTTGAAGCTGAAATTTAGTATACCTCTTTCGACTTCATGTTCTCCTGATATATTGGCCAAAATCTAGCGAAAATTTTCAGAATGCACAAAATTGGGCTTCGTAACAGGAGAACATGCCGTCGAAAGAGATGGCACAAGGTAACGTCTCCGGAGAGCAAATCAAAGAGCGAGAAGTGGCGCAGGTGTTTTGAGACAGTGACTGTTTAACGAAGAGACGCAGAATTTTCGAAAGCCTCTTGAAAGGCTTGCGCCTCTTATTTGCAACTTTAAGTCGATGCCCTTGAAGCTGAAATTTAGTATACCTCTTTTGACTTCATGTTCTCCTGATATATTGGCCAAAATCTGGCGAAAATTTTCAGAATGCACAAAATTGGGCTTTGTAACAGGAGAACATGCCGTCGAAAGAGATGGAACAAAGTAACGTCTCTGGAGAGCAAATCAAAGAGCGAGAAGTGGCGCAGGAGTTTCGAGACAGTGATTGTTTAACAACGAGACGCAGAATTTTCGAACGCCTCTTGAAAGGCCTGCGCCTCATATTTGCAACTTTAAGGCGATGCATTTGAAGCTGAAATTTAGTATACCTCTTTCGACATCATGTTCTCCTGATATATTGGCCAAAATCTAGCGAAAATTTTCAGAATGCACAAAATTGGGCTTTGTAACAGGAGAACATGCCGTCGAAAGAGATGGCACAAAGTAACGTCTCCGGAGAGCAAATCAAAGAGCGAGATATGGCGCAGATGTTTCGAGACAGTGACTGATTAACGAAGAGACGCAGAATTTTCGAACGCCTCTTGAAACGCCTGCGCCTCTTATTTGCAACTTTACGGCGATGCCTTTGAAGCTGAAATTTAGTATACCTCTTTCCACTTCATTTTCTCCTGATATATTGGCCAAAATCTGGCGAAAATTTTCAGAATCCACAGAATTGGGCTTTGTAACAGGAGAACATGCCGTCGAAAGAGATGGCACAAAGTAACGTCTCCGGATGGCAAATCAATGAGCGAGAAGTGGCGCAGATGTTTCGAGACAGTGACTGTTTAACGAAGAGTCGCACAATTTTCGAACGCCTCTTGAAAGTCCTGCGCCTCTGATTTGATACTTTTAAGCGATGCCTTTGAAGCTGAAATTTAGTATACCTCTTTCCACTTCATTTTCTCCTGATATATTGGCCAAAATCTGGCGAAAATTTTCAGAATCCACAGAATTGGGCTTTGTAACAGGAGAACATGCCGTCGAAAGAGATGGCACAAAGTAACGTCTCCGGATGGCAAATCAATGAGCGAGAAGTGGCGCAGATGTTTCGAGACAGTGACTGATTAACGAAGAGACGCAGAATTTTCGAACGCCTCTTGAAACGCCTGCGCCTCTTATTTGCAACTTTACGGCGATGCCTTTGAAGCTGAAATTTAGTATACCTCTTTCCACTTCATTTTCTCCTGATATATTGGCCAAAATCTGGCGAAAATTTTCAGAATCCACAGAATTGGGCTTTGTAACAGGAGAACATGCCGTCGAAAGAGATGGCACAAAGTAACGTCTCCGGATGGCAAATCAATGAGCGAGAAGTGGCGCAGGAGTTTCGAGACAGTGATTGTTTAACAACGAGACGCAGAATTTTCGAACGCCTCTTGAAAGGCCTGCGCCTCATATTTGCAACTTTAAGGCGATGCATTTGAAGCTGAAATTTAGTATACCTCTTTCGACTTCATGTTCTCCTGATATATTGGCCAAAATCTAGCGAAAATTTTCAGAATGCACAAAATTGGGCTTCGTAACAGGAGAACATGCCGTCGAAAGAGATGGCACAAAGTAACGTCTCCGGAGAGCAAATCAAAGAGCGAGAAGTGGCGCAGGTGTTTCGAGACAGTGATTGTTTAACAACGAGACGCAGAATTTTCGAACGCCTCTTGAAAGGCCTGCGCCTCTTATTTGCAAATTTAAGGCGATGCATTTGAAGCTGAAATTTAGTATACCTCTTTCCAATTCATTTTCTCCTGATATATTGGCCAAAATCTGGCGAAAATTTCGAGAATACACAAAATTGAGCTTTATAACAGGAGAACATGCCGTCGAAAGAGATGGAACAATATAACGTCTCCGGACAGCAAATCAAAGAGCGAGATATGGCGCAGATGTTTCGAGACAGTGACTGATTAACGAAGAGACGCAGAATTTTCGAACGCCTCTTGAAACGCCTGCGCCTCTTATTTGCAACTTTAAGGCGATGCCTTTGAAGCTGAAATTTAGTATACCTCTTTCCACTTCATTTTCTCCTGATATATTGGCCAAAAACTGGCGAAAATTTTCAGAATCTACAGAATTGGGCTTTGTAACAGGAGAACATGCCGTCGAAAGAGATGGCACAAAGTAACGTCTCCGGAGAGCAAATCAAAGAGCGAGAAGTGGCGCAGGTGTTTCGAGACAGTGATTGTTTAACAACGAGACGCAGAATTTTCGAACGCCTCTTGAAAGGCCTGCGCCTCATATTTGCAACTTTAAGGCGATGCATTTGAAGCTGAAATTTAGTATACCTCTTTCGACTTCATGTTCTCCTGATATATTGGCCAAAATCTAGCGAAAATTTTCAGAATGCACAAAATTGGGCTTCGTAACAGGAGAACATGCCGTCGAAAGAGATGGCACAAGGTAACGTCTCCGGAGAGCAAATCAAAGAGCGAGAAGTGGCGCAGGTGTTTTGAGACAGTGACTGTTTAACGAAGAGACGCAGAATTTTCGAAAGCCTCTTGAAAGGCTTGCGCCTCTATTTGCAACTTTAAGTCGATGCCCTTGAAGCTGAAATTTAGTATACCTCTTTTGACTTCATGTTCTCCTGATATATTGGCCAAAATCTGGCGAAAATTTTCAGAATGCACAAAATTGGGCTTTGTAACAGGAGAACATGCCGTCGAAAGAGATGGAACAAAGTAACGTCTCTGGAGAGCAAATCAAAGAGCGAGAAGTGGCGCAGGTGTTTCGAGACAGTGATTGTTTAACAACGAGACCGCAGAATTTTCGAACGCCTCTTGAAAGGCCTGCGCCTCATATTTGCAACTTTAAGGCGATGCATTTGAAGCTGAAAATTAGTATACCTCTTTCGACTTCATGTTCTCCTGATATATTGGCCAAAATCTAGCGAAAATTTTCAGAATGCACAAAATTGGGCTTTGTAACAGGAGAACATGCCGTCGAAAGAGATGGAACAAAGTAACGTCTCTGGAGAGCAAATCAAAGAGCGAGAAGTGGCGCAGGTGTTTCGAGACAGTGATTGTTTAACAACGAGACGCAGAATTTTCGAACGCCTCTTGAAAGGCCTGCGCCTCATATTTGCAACTTTAAGGCGATGCATTTGAAGCTGAAATTTAGTATACCTCTTTCGACTTCATGTTCTCCTGATATATTGGCCAAAATCTAGCGAAAATTTTCAGAATGCACAAAATTGGGCTTCGTAACAGGAGAACATGCCGTCGAAAGAGATGGCACAAAGTAACGTCTCCGGAGAGCAAATCAAAGAGCGAGAAGTGGCGCAGGTGTTTCGAGACAGTGATTGTTTAACAACGAGACGCAGAATTTTCGAACGCCTCT
Source organism: Andrena cerasifolii (assembly GCF_050908995.1). Taxonomy (NCBI): domain Eukaryota; kingdom Metazoa; phylum Arthropoda; class Insecta; order Hymenoptera; family Andrenidae; genus Andrena; species Andrena cerasifolii. The sequence goes on from NW_027485807.1 coordinate 10,614, forward strand.
TGAAAGGCCTGCGCCTCTTATTTGCAAATTTAAGGCGATGCATTTGAAGCTGAAATTTAGTATACCTCTTTCCAATTCATTTTCTCCTGATATATTGGCCAAAATCTGGCGAAAATTTCGAGAATACACAAAATTGAGCTTTATAACAGGAGAACATGCCGTCGAAAGAGATGGAACAATATAACGTCTCCGGACAGCAAATCAAAGAGCGAGATATGGCGCAGATGTTTCGAGACAGTGACTGATTAACGAAGAGACGCAGAATTTTCGAACGCCTCTTGAAACGCCTGCGCCTCTTATTTGCAACTTTAAGGCGATGCCTTTGAAGCTGAAATTTAGTATACCTCTTTCCACTTCATTTTCTCCTGATATATTGGCCAAAAACTGGCGAAAATTTTCAGAATCCACAGAATTGGGCTTTGTAACAGGAGAACATGCCGTCGAAAGAGATGGCACAAAGTAACGTCTCCGGATGGCAAATCAATGAGCGAGAAGTGGCGCAGATGTTTCGAGACAGTGACTGTTTAACGAAGAGTCGCACAATTTTCGAACGCCTCTTGAAAGTCCTGCGCCTCTGATTTGATACTTTTAAGCGATGCCTTTGAAGCTGAAATTTAGTATACCTCTTTCCACTTCATGTTATCCTGATATATTGGCCACAATCTGGCGAAAATTTTCAGAATGCACAAAATTGGGCTTCGTAACAGGAGAACATGCCGTCGAAAGAGATGGCACAAAGTAACGTCTCCGGAGAGCAAATCAAAGAGCGAGAAGTGGCGCAGGTGTTTCGAGACAGTGATTGTTTAACAACGAGACGCAGAATTTTCGAACGCCTCTTGAAAGGCCTGCGCCTCATATTTGCAACTTTAAGGCGATGCATTTGAAGCTGAAATTTAGTATACCTCTTTCGACTTCATGTTCTCCTGATATATTGGCCAAAATCTAGCGAAAATTTTCAGAATGCACAAAATTGGGCTTCGTAACAGGAGAACATGCCGTCGAAAGAGATGGCACAAGGTAACGTCTCCGGAGAGCAAATCAAAGAGCGAGAAGTGGCGCAGGTGTTTTGAGACAGTGACTGTTTAACGAAGAGACGCAGAATTTTCGAAAGCCTCTTGAAAGGCTTGCGCCTCTTATTTGCAACTTTAAGTCGATGCCCTTGAAGCTGAAATTTAGTATACCTCTTTTGACTTCATGTTCTCCTGATATATTGGCCAAAATCTGGCGAAAATTTTCAGAATGCACAAAATTGGGCTTTGTAACAGGAGAACATGCCGTCGAAAGAGATGGAACAAAGTAACGTCTCTGGAGAGCAAATCAAAGAGCGAGAAGTGGCGCAGGTGTTTCGAGACAGTGATTGTTTAACAACGAGACGCAGAATTTTCGAACGCCTCTTGAAAGGCCTGCGCCTCATATTTGCAACTTTAAGGCGATGCATTTGAAGCTGAAATTTAGTATACCTCTTTCGACTTCATGTTCTCCTGATATATTGGCCAAAATCTAGCGAAAATTTTCAGAATGCACAAAATTGGGCTTCGTAACAGGAGAACATGCCGTCGAAAGAGATGGCACAAAGTAACGTCTCCGGAGAGCAAATCAAAGAGCGAGAAGTGGCGCAGGTGTTTCGAGACAGTGATTGTTTAACAACGAGACGCAGAATTTTCGAACGCCTCTTGAAAGGCCTGCGCCTCTTATTTGCAACTTTAAGGCGATGCATTTGAAGCTGAAATTTAGTATACCTCTTTCCAATTCATTTTCTCCTGATATATTGGCCAAAATCTGGCGAAAATTTCGAGAATACACAAAATTGAGCTTTATAACAGGAGAACATGCCGTCGAAAGAGATGGAACAATATAACGTCTCCGGACAGCAAATCAAAGAGCGAGATATGGCGCAGATGTTTCGAGACAGTGACTGATTAACGAAGAGACGCAGAATTTTCGAACGCCTCTTGAAACGCCTGCGCCTCTTATTTGCAACTTTAAGGCGATGCCTTTGAAGCTGAAATTTAGTATACCTCTTTCCACTTCATTTTCTCCTGATATATTGGCCAAAATCTGGCGAAAATTTTCAGAATCCACAGAATTGGGCTTTGTAACAGGAGAACATGCCGTCGAAAGAGATGGCACAAAGTAACGTCTCCGGATGGCAAATCAATGAGCGAGAAGTGGCGCAGATGTTTCGAGACAGTGACTGTTTAACGAAGAGTCGCACAATTTTCGAACGCCTCTTGAAAGTCCTGCGCCTCTGATTTGATACTTTTAAGCGATGCCTTTGAAGCTGAAATTTAGTATACCTCTTTCCACTTCATGTTATCCTGATATATTGGCCACAATCTGGCGAAAATTTTCAGAATGCACAAAATTGGGCTTTGTAACAGGAGAACATGCCGTCGAAAGAGATGGAACAAAGTAACGTCTCTGGAGAGCAAATCAAAGAGCGAGAAGTGGCGCAGGTGTTTCGAGACAGTGATTGTTTAACAACGAGACGCAGAATTTTCGAACGCCTCTTGAAAGGCCTGCGCCTCATATTTGCAACTTTAAGGCGATGCATTTGAAGCTGAAATTTAGTATACCTCTTTCGACTTCATGTTCTCCTGATATATTGGCCAAAATCTAGCGAAAATTTTCAGAATGCACAAAATTGGGCTTCGTAACAGGAGAACATGCCGTCGAAAGAGATGGCACAAAGTAACGTCTCCGGAGAGCAAATCAAAGAGCGAGAAGTGGCGCAGGTGTTTCGAGACAGTGATTGTTTAACAACGAGACGCAGAATTTTCGAACGCCTCTTGAAAGGCCTGCGCCTCATATTTGCAACTTTAAGGCGATGCATTTGAAGCTGAAATTTAGTATACCTCTTTCGACTTCATGTTCTCCTGATATATTGGCCAAAATCTAGCGAAAATTTTCAGAATGCACAAAATTGGGCTTCGTAACAGGAGAACATGCCGTCGAAAGAGATGGCACAAGGTAACGTCTCCGGAGAGCAAATCAAAGAGCGAGAAGTGGCGCAGGTGTTTTGAGACAGTGACTGTTTATCGAAGAGACGCAGAATTTTCGAAAGCCTCTTGAAAGGCTTGCGCCTCTTATTTGCAACTTTAAGTCGATGCCCTTGAAGCTGAAATTTAGTATACCTCTTTTGACTTCATGTTCTCCTGATATATTGGCCAAAATCTGGCGAAAATTTCAGAATGCACAAAATTGGGCTTTGTAACAGGAGAACATGCCGTCGAAAGAGATGGAACAAAGTAACGTCTCTGGAGAGCAAATCAAAGAGCGAGAAGTGGCGCAGGTGTTTCGAGACAGTGATTGTTTAACAACGAGACGCAGAATTTTCGAACGCCTCTTGAAAGGCCTGCGCCTCATATTTGCAACTTTAAGGCGATGCATTTGAAGCTGAAATTTAGTATACCTCTTTCGACTTCATGTTCTCCTGATATATTGGCCAAAATCTAGCGAAAATTTTCAGAATGCACAAAATTGGGCTTCGTAACAGGAGAACATGCCGTCGAAAGAGATGGCACAAGGTAACGTCTCCGGAGAGCAAATCAAAGAGCGAGAAGTGGCGCAGGTGTTTCGAGACAGTGATTGTTTAACAACGAGACGCAGAATTTTCGAACGCCTCTTGAAAGGCCTGCGCCTCATATTTGCAACTTTAAGGCGATGCATTTGAAGCTGAAATTTAGTATACCTCTTTCGACTTCATTTTCTCCTGATATATTGGCCAAAATCTAGCGAAAATTTTCAGAATGCACAAAATTGGGCTTCGTAACAGGAGAACATGCCGTCGAAAGAGATGACACAAGGTAACGTCTCCGGAGAGCAAATCAAAGAGCGAGAAGTGGCGCAGGTGTTTTGAGACAGTGACTGTTTAACGAAGAGACGCAGAATTTTCGAAGCCTCTTGAAAGGCTTGCGCCTCTTATTTGCAACTTTAAGTCGATGCCCTTGAAGCTGAAATTTAGTATACCTCTTTTGACTTCATGTTCTCCTGATATATTGGCCAAAATCTGGCGAAAATTTTCAGAATGCACAAAATTGGGCTTTGTAACAGGAGAACATGCCGTCGAAAGAGATGGAACAAAGTAACGTCTCTGGAGAGCAAATCAAAGAGCGAGAAGTGGCGCAGGAGTTTCGAGACAGTGATTGTTTAACAACGAGACGCAGAATTTTCGAACGCCTCTTGAAAGGCCTGCGCCTCATATTTGCAACTTTAAGGCGATGCATTTGAAGCTGAACTTTAGTATACCTCTTTCGACTTCATGTTCTCCTGATATATTGGCCAAAATCTAGCGAAAATTTTCAGAATGCACAAAATTGGGCTTTGTAACAGGAGAACATGCCGTCGAAAGAGATGGCACAAAGTAACGTCTCCGGAGAGCAAATCAAAGAGCGAGATATGGCGCAGATGTTTCGAGACAGTGACTGATTAACGAAGAGACGCAGAATTTTCGAACGCCTCTTGAAACGCCTGCGCCTCTTATTTGCAACTTTACGGCGATGCCTTTGAAGCTGAAATTTAGTATACCTCTTTCCACTTCATTTTCTCCTGATATATTGGCCAAAATCTGGCGAAAATTTTCAGAATCCACAGAATTGGGCTTTGTAACAGGAGAACATGCCGTCGAAAGAGATGGCACAAAGTAACGTCTCCGGATGGCAAATCAATGAGCGAGAAGTGGCGCAGATGTTTCGAGACAGTGACTGTTTAACGAAGAGTCGCACAATTTTCGAACGCCTCTTGAAAGTCCTGCGCCTCTGATTTGATACTTTTAAGCGATGCCTTTGAAGCTGAAATTTAGTATACCTCTTTCCACTTCATGTTATCCTGATATATTGGCCACAATCTGGCGAAAATTTTCAGAATGCACAAAATTGGGCTTTGTAACAGGAGAACATGCCGTCGAAAGAGATGGAACAAAGTAACGTCTCTGGAGAGCAAATCAAAGAGCGAGAAGTGGCGCAGGTGTTTCGAGACAGTGATTGTTTAACAACGAGACGCAGAATTTTCGATCGCCTCTTGAAAGGCCTGCGCCTCATATTTGCAACTTTAAGGCGATGCATTTGAAGCTGAAATTTAGTATACCTCTTTCGACTTCATGTTCTCCTGATATATTGGCCAAAATCTAGCGAAAATTTTCAGAATGCACAAAATTGGGCTTCGTAACAGGAGAACATGCCGTCGAAAGAGATGGCACAAAGTAACGTCTCCGGAGAGCAAATCAAAGAGCGAGAAGTGGCGCAGGTGTTTCGAGACAGTGATTGTTTAACAACGAGACGCAGAATTTTCGAACGCCTCTTGAAAGGCCTGCGCCTCTTATTTGCAACTTTAAGGCGATGCATTTGAAGCTGAAATTTAGTATACCTCTTTCCAATTCAGTTTCTCCTGATATATTGGCCAAAATCTGGCGAAAATTTCGAGAATACACAAAATTGAGCTTTATAACAGGAGAACATGCCGTCGAAAGAGATGGAACAATATAACGTCTCCGGACAGCAAATCAAAGAGCGAGATATGGCGCAGATGTTTCGAGACAGTGACTGATTAACGAAGAGACGCAGAATTTTCGAACGCCTCTTGAAACGCCTGCGCCTCTTATTTGCAACTTTAAGGCGATGCCTTTGAAGCTGAAATTTAGTATACCTCTTTCCACTTCATTTTCTCCTGATATATTGGCCAAAATCTGGCGAAAATTTTCAGAATCCACAGAATTGGGCTTTGTAACAGGAGAACATGCCGTCGAAAGAGATGGCACAAAGTAACGTCTCCGGATGGCAAATCAATGAGCGAGAAGTGGCGCAGATGTTTCGAGACAGTGACTGCTTAACGAAGAGTCGCACAATTTTCGAACGCCTCTTGAAAGTCCTGCGCCTCTGATTTGATACTTTTAAGCGATGCCTTTGAAGCTGAAATTTAGTATACCTCTTTCCACTTCATGTTATCCTGATATATTGGCCACAATCTGGCGAAAATTTTCAGAATGCACAAAATTGGGCTTTGTAACAGGAGAACATGCCGTCGAAAGAGATGGCACAAAGTAACGTCTCCGGAGAGCAAATCAAAGAGCGAGAAGTGGCGCAGGTGTTTCGAGACAGTGATTGTTTAACAACGAGACGCAGAATTTTCGAACGCCTCTTGAAAGGCCTGCGCCTCATATTTGCAACTTTAAGGCGATGCATTTGAAGCTGAAATTTAGTATACCTCTTTCGACTTCATGTTCTCCTGATATATTGGCCAAAATCTAGCGAAAATTTTCAGAATGCACAAAATTGGGCTTCGTAACAGGAGAACATGCCGTCGAAAGAGATGGCACAAAGTAACGTCTCCGGAGAGCAAATCAAAGAGCGAGAAGTGGCGCAGGTGTTTCGAGACAGTGATTGTTTAACAACGAGACGCAGAATTTTCGAACGCCTCTTGAAAGGCCTGCGCCTCATATTTGCAACTTTAAGGCGATGCATTTGAAGCTGAAATTTAGTATACCTCTTTCGACTTCATGTTCTCCTGATATATTGGCCAAAATCTAGCGAAAATTTTCAGAATGCACAAAATTGGGCTTCGTAACAGGAGAACATGCCGTCGAAAGAGATGGCACAAGGTAACGTCTCCGGAGAGCAAATCAAAGAGCGAGAAGTGGCGCAGGTGTTTTGAGACAGTGACTGTTTAACGAAGAGACGCAGAATTTTCGAAAGCCTCTTGAAAGGCTTGCGCCTCTTATTTGCAACTTTAAGTCGATGCCCTTGAAGCTGAAATTTAGTATACCTCTTTTGACTTCATGTTCTCCTGATATATTGGCCAAAATCTGGCGAAAATTTTCAGAATGCACAAAATTGGGCTTTGTAACAGGAGAACATGCCGTCGAAAGAGATGGAACAAAGTAACGTCTCTGGAGAGCAAATCAAAGAGCGAGAAGTGGCGCAGGAGTTTCGAGACAGTGATTGTTTAACAACGAGACGCAGAATTTTCGAACGCCTCTTGAAAGGCCTGCGCCTCATATTTGCAACTTTAAGGCGATGCATTTGAAGCTGAAATTTAGTATACCTCTTTCGACTTCATGTTCTCCTGATATATTGGCCAAAATCTAGCGAAAATTTTCAGAATGCACAAAATTGGGCTTTGTAACAGGAGAACATGCCGTCGAAAGAGATGGCACAAAGTAACGTCTCCGGAGAGCAAATCAAAGAGCGAGATATGGCGCAGATGTTTCGAGACAGTGACTGATTAACGAAGAGACGCAGAATTTTCGAACGCCTCTTGAAACGCCTGCGCCTCTTATTTGCAACTTTACGGCGATGCCTTTGAAGCTGAAATTTAGTATACCTCTTTCGACTTCATGTTCTCCTGATATATTGGCCAAAATCTAGCGAAAATTTTCAGAATGCACAAAATTGGGCTTTGTAACAGGAGAACATGCCGTCGAAAGAGAAGGCACAAAGTAACGTCTCCGGATGGCAAATCAATGAGCGAGAAGTGGCGCAGATGTTTCGAGACAGTGACTGTTTAACGAAGAGTCGCACATTTTCGAACGCCTCTTGAAAGTCCTGCGCCTCTGATTTGATACTTTTAAGCGATGCCTTTGAAGCTGAAATTTAGTATACCTCTTTCCACTTCATGTTATCCTGATATATTGGCCTCAATCTGGCGAAAATTTTCAGAATGCACAAAATTGGGCTTTGTAACAGGAGAACATGCCGTCGAAAGAGATGGAACAAAGTAACGTCTCTGGAGAGCAAATCAAAGAGCGAGAAGTGGCGCAGATGTTTCGAGACAGTGACTGCTTAACGAAGAGTCGCACAATTTTCGAACGCCTCTTGAAAGTCCTGCGCCTCTGATTTGATACTTTTAAGCGATGCCTTTGAAGCTGAAATTTAGTATACCTCTTTCCACTTCATGTTATCCTGATATATTGGCCACAATCTGGCGAAAATTTTCAGAATGCACAAAATTGGGCTTTGTAACAGGAGAACATGCCGTCGAAAGAGATGGAACAAAGTAACGTCTCTGGAGAGCAAATCAAAGAGCGAGAAGTGGCGCAGGTGTTTCGAGACAGTGATTGTTTAACAACGAGACGCAGAATTTTCGAACGCCTCTTGAAAGGCCTGCGCCTCATATTTGCAACTTTAAGGCGATGCATTTGAAGCTGAAATTTAGTATACCTCTTTCGACTTCATGTTCTCCTGATATATTGGCCAAAATCTAGCGAAAATTTTCAGAATGCACAAAATTGGGCTTCGTAACAGGAGAACATGCCGTCGAAAGAGATGGCACAAAGTAACGTCTCCGGAGAGCAAATCAAAGAGCGAGAAGTGGCGCAGGTGTTTCGAGACAGTGATTGTTTAACAACGAGACGCAGAATTTTCGAACGCCTCTTGAAAGGCCTGCGCCTCATATTTGCAACTTTAAGGCGATGCATTTGAAGCTGAAATTTAGTATACCTCTTTCGACTTCATGTTCTCCTGATATATTGGCCAAAATCTAGCGAAAATTTTCAGAATGCACAAAATTGGGCTTCGTAACAGGAGAACATGCCGTCGAAAGAGATGGCACAAGGTAACGTCTCCGGAGAGCAAATCAAAGAGCGAGAAGTGGCGCAGGTGTTTTGAGACAGTGACTGTTTAACGAAGAGACGCAGAATTTTCGAAAGCCTCTTGAAAGGCTTGCGCCTCTTATTTGCAACTTTAAGTCGATGCCCTTGAAGCTGAAATTTAGTATACCTCTTTTGACTTCATGTTCTCCTGATATATTGGCCAAAATCTGGCGAAAATTTTCAGAATGCACAAAATTGGGCTTTGTAACAGGAGAACATGCCGTCGAAAGAGATGGAACAATGTAACGTCTCTGGAGAGCAAATCAAAGAGCGAGAAGTGGCGCAGGAGTTTCGAGACAGTGATTGTTTAACAACGAGACGCAGAATTTTCGAACGCCTCTTGAAAGGCCTGCGCCTCATATTTGCAACTTTAAGGCGATGCATTTGAAGCTGAAATTTAGTATACCTCTTTCGACTTCATGTTCTCCTGATATATTGGCCAAAATCTAGCGAAAATTTTCAGAATGCACAAAATTGGGCTTTGTAACAGGAGAACATGCCGTCGAAAGAGATGGCACAAAGTAACGTCTCCGGAGAGCAAATCAAAGAGCGAGATATGGCGCAGATGTTTCGAGACAGTGACTGATTAACGAAGAGACGCAGAATTTTCGAACGCCTCTTGAAACGCCTGCGCCTCTTATTTGCAACTTTACGGCGATGCCTTTGAAGCTGAAATTTAGTATACCACTTTCCACTTCATTTTCTCCTGATATATTGGCCAAAATCTGGCGAAAATTTTCAGAATCCACAGAATTGGGCTTTGTAACAGGAGAACATGCCGTCGAAAGAGATGGCACAAAGTAACGTCTCCGGATGGCAAATCAATGAGCGAGAAGTGGCGCAGATGTTTCGAGACAGTGACTGCTTAACGAAGAGTCGCACAATTTTCGAACGCCTCTTGAAAGTCCTGCGCCTCTGATTTGATACTTTTAAGCGATGCCTTTGAAGCTGAAATTTAGTATACCTCTTTCCACTTCATGTTATCCTGATATATTGGCCACAATCTGGCGAAAATTTTCAGAATGCACAAAATTGGGCTTTGTAACAGGAGAACATGCCGTCGAAAGAGATGGAACAAAGTAACGTCTCTGGAGAGCAAATCAAAGAGCGAGAAGTGGCGCAGGTGTTTCGAGACAGTGATTGTTTAACAACGAGACGCAGAATTTTCGAACGCCTCTTGAAAGGCCTGCGCCTCATATTTGCAACTTTAAGGCGATGCATTTGAAGCTGAAATTTAGTATACCTCTTTCGACTTCATGTTCTCCTGATATATTGGCCAAAATCTAGCGAAAATTTTCAGAATGCACAAAATTGGGCTTCGTAACAGGAGAACATGCCGTCGAAAGAGATGGCACAAAGTAACGTCTCCGGAGAGCAAATCAAAGAGCGAGAAGTGGCGCAGGTGTTTCGAGACAGTGATTGTTTAACAACGAGACGCAGAATTTTCGAACGCCTCTTGAAAGGCCTGCGCCTCATATTTGCAACTTTAAGGCGATGCATTTGAAGCTGAAATTTAGTATACCTCTTTCGACTTCATGTTCTCCTGATATATTGGCCAAAATCTAGCGAAAATTTTCAGAATGCACAAAATTGGGCTTCGTAACAGGAGAACATGCCGTCGAAAGAGATGGCACAAGGTAACGTCTCCGGAGAGCAAATCAAAGAGCGAGAAGTGGCGCAGGTGTTTCGAGACAGTGATTGTTTAACAACGAGACGCAGAATTTTCGAACGCCTCTTGAAAGGCCTGCGCCTCTTATTTGCAACTTTAAGGCGATGCCTTTGAAGCTGAAATTTAGTATACCTCTTTCCAATTCATTTTCTCCTGATATATTGGCCAAAATCTGGCGAAAATTTCGAGAATACACAAAATTGAGCTTTATAACAGGAGAACATGCCGTCGAAAGAGATGGAACAATATAACGTCTCCGGACAGCAAATCAAAAAGCGAGATATGGCGCAGATGTTTCGAGACAGTGACTGATTAACGAAGAGACGCAGAATTTTCGAACGCCTCTTGAAACGCCTGCGCCTCTTATTTGCAACTTTAAGGCGATGCCTTTGAAGCTGAAATTTAGTATACCTCTTTCCACTTCATTTTCTCCTGATATATTGGCCAAAATCTGGCGAAAATTTTCAGAATCCACAGAATTGGGCTTTGTAACAGGAGAACATGCCGTCGAAAGAGATGGCACAAAGTAACGTCTCCGGATGGCAAATCAATGAGCGAGAAGTGGCGCAGATGTTTCGAGACAGTGACTGCTTAACGAAGAGTCGCACAATTTTCGAACGCCTCTTGAAAGTCCTGCGCCTCTGATTTGATACTTTTAAGCGATGCCTTTGAAGCTGAAATTTAGTATACCTCTTTCCACTTCATGTTATCCTGATATATTGGCCACAATCTGGCGAAAATTTTCAGAATGCACAAAATTGGGCTTTGTAACAGGAGAACATGCCGTCGAAAGAGATGGAACAAAGTAACGTCTCTGGAGAGCAAATCAAAGAGCGAGAAGTGGCGCAGGTGTTTCGAGACAGTGATTGTTTAACAACGAGACGCAGAATTTTCGAACGCCTCTTGAAAGGCCTGCGCCTCATATTTGCAACTTTAAGGCGATGCATTTGAAGCTGAAATTTAGTATACCTCTTTCGACTTCATGTTCTCCTGATATATTGGCCAAAATCTAGCGAAAATTTTCAGAATGCACAAAATTGGGCTTCGTAACAGGAGAACATGCCGTCGAAAGAGATGGCACAAGGTAACGTCTCCGGAGAGCAAATCAAAGAGCGAGAAGTGGCGCAGGTGTTTTGAGACAGTGACTGTTTAACGAAGAGACGCAGAATTTTCGAAAGCCTCTTGAAAGGCTTGCGCCTCTTATTTGCAACTTTAAGTCGATGCCCTTGAAGCTGAAATTTAGTATACCTCTTTTGACTTCATGTTCTCCTGATATATTGGCCAAAATCTGGCGAAAATTTTCAGAATGCACAAAATTGGCTTTGTAACAGGAGAACATGCCGTCGAAAGAGATGGAACAAAGTAACGTCTCTGGAGAGCAAATCAAAGAGCGAGAAGTGGCGCAGGAGTTTCGAGACAGTGATTGTTTAACAACGAGACGCAGAATTTTCGAACGCCTCTTGAAAGGCCTGCGCCTCATATTTGCAACTTTAAGGCGATGCATTTGAAGCTGAAATTTAGTATACCTCTTTCGACTTCATGTTCTCCTGATATATTGGCCAAAATCTAGCGAAAATTTTCAGAATGCACAAAATTGGGCTTTGTAACAGGAGAACATGCCGTCGAAAGAGATGGCACAAAGTAACGTCTCCGGAGAGCAAATCAAAGAGCGAGATATGGCGCAGATGTTTCGAGACAGTGACTGATTAACGAAGAGACGCAGAATTTTCGAACGCCTCTTGAAACGCCTGCGCCTCTTATTTGCAACTTTACGGCGATGCCTTTGAAGCTGAAATTTAGTATACCTCTTTCCACTTCATTTTCTCCTGATATATTGGCCAAAATCTGGCGAAAATTTTCAGAATCCACAGAATTGGGCTTTGTAACAGGAGAACATGCCGTCGAAAGAGATGGCACAAAGTAACGTCTCCGGATGGCAAATCAATGAGCGAGAGTGGCGCAGATGTTTCGAGACAGTGACTGTTTAACGAAGAGTCGCACAATTTTCGAACGCCTCTTGAAAGTCCTGCGCCTCTGATTTGATACTTTTAAGGCGATGCATTTGAAGCTGAAATTTAGTATACCTCTTTCCACTTCATGTTATCCTGATATATTGGCCAAAATCTAGCGAAAATTTTCAGAATGCACAAAATTGGGCTTCGTAACAGGAGAACATGCCGTCGAAAGAGATGGCACAAGGTAACGTCTCCGGAGAGCAAATCAAAGAGCGAGAAGTGGCGCAGGTGTTTTGAGACATTGACTGTTTAACGAAGAGACGCAGAATTTTCGAAAGCCTCTTGAAAGGCTTGCGCCTCTTATTTGCATCTTTAAGTCGATGCCCTTGAAGCTGAAATTTAGTATACCTCTTTTGACTTCATGTTCTCCTGATATATTGGCCAAAATCTGGCGAAAATTTTCAGAATGCACAAAATTGGGCTTTGTAACAGGAGAACATGCCGTCGAAAGAGATGGAACAAAGTAACGTCTCTGGAGAGCAAATCAAAGAGCGAGAAGTGGCGCAGGAGTTTCGAGACAGTGATTGTTGAACAACGAGACGCAGAATTTTCGAAACGCCTCTTGAAAGGCCTGCGCCTCATATTTGCAACTTTAAGGCGATGCATTTGAAGCTGAAATTTAGTATACCTCTTTCGACTTCATGTTCTCCTGATATATTGGCCAAAATCTAGCGAAAATTTTCAGAATGCACAAAATTGGGCTTTGTAACAGGAGAACATGCCGTCGAAAGAGATGGCACAAGGTAACGTCTCCGGAGAGCAAATCAAAGAGCGAGAAGTGGCGCAGATGTTTCGAGACAGTGACTGTTTAACGAAGAGTCGCACAATTTTCGAACGCCTCTTGAAAGGCCTGCGCCTCTGATTTGCAACTTTAAGGCGATGCCTATGAAGCTGAAATTTAGTATACCTCTTTTGACTTCATGTTCTCCTGATATATTGGCCAAAATCTGGCGAAAATTTCGAGAATACACAAAATTGTGCTTTGTAACAGGAGAACATGCCGTCGAAAGAGATGGAACAAAGTAACGTCTCTGGAGAGCAAATCAAAGAGCGAGAAGTGGCGCAGGTGTTTCGAGACAGTGATTGTTTAACAACGAGACGCAGAATTTTCGAACGCCTCTTGAAAGGCCTGCGCCTCATATTTGCAACTTTAAGGCGATGCATTTGAAGCTGAAATTTAGTATACCTCTTTCGACTTCATGTTCTCCTGATATTTTGGCCAAAATCTAGCGAAAATTTTCAGAATGCACAAAATTGGGCTTTGTAACAGGAGAACATGCCGTCGAAAGAGATGGCACAAAGTAACGTCTCCGGAGAGCAAATCAAAGAGCGAGATATGGCGCAGATGTTTCGAGACAGTGACTGATTAACGAAGAGACGCAGAATTTTCGAACGCCTCTTGAAACGCCGGCGCCTCTTATTTGCAACTTTAAGGCGATGCCTTTGAAGCTGAAATTTAGTATACCTCTTTCCACTTCATTTTCTCCTGATATATTGGCCAAAATCTGGCGAAAATTTTCAGAATCCACAGAATTGGGCTTTGTAACAGGAGAACATGCCGTCGAAAGAGATGGCACAAAGTAACGTCTCCGGATGGCAAATCAATGAGCAAGAAGTGGCGCAGGTGTTTCGAGACAGTGATTGTTTAACAACGAGACGCAGAATATTCGAACGCCTCTTGAAAGGCCTGCGCCTCTTAATTGCAAGTTTAAGGCGATGCCTTTGAAGCTGAAATTTAGTATACCTCTTTCCACTTCATTTTCTCCTGATATATTGGCCAAAATCTGGCGAAAATTTTCAGAATCCACAGAATTGGGCTTTGTAACAGGAGAACATGCCGTCGAAAGAGATGGAACAAAGTAACGTCTCTGGAGAGCAAATCAAAGAGCGAGAAGTGGCGCAGGTGTTTCGAGACAGTGATTGTTTAACAACGAGACGCAGAATTTTCGAACGCCTCTTGAAAGGCCTGCGCCTCATATTTGCAACTTTAAGGCGATGCATTTGAAGCTGAAATTTAGTATACCTCATTCGACTTCATGTTCTCCTGATATATTGGCCAAAATCTAGCGAAAATTTTCAGAATGCACAAAATTGGGCTTCGTAACAGGAGAACATGCCGTCGAAAGAGATGGCACAAGGTAACGTCTCCGGAGAGCAAATCAAAGAGCGAGAAGTGGCGCAGGTGTTTTGAGACAGTGACTGTTTAACGAAGAGACGCAGAATTTTCGAACGCCTCTTGAAACGCCTGCGCCTCTTATTTGCAACTTTAAGTCGATGCCCTTGAAGCTGAAATTTAGTATACCTCTTTTGACTTCATGTTCTCCTGATATATTGGCCAAAATCTGGCGAAAATTTTCAGAATGCACAAAATTGGGCTTTGTAACAGGAGAACATGCCGTCGAAAGAGATGGAACAAAGTAACGTCTCTGGAGAGCAAATCAAAGAGCGAGAAGTGGCGCAGGAGTTTCGAGACAGTGATTGTTTAACAACGAGACGCAGAATTTTCGAACGCCTCTTGAAAGGCCTGCGCCTCATATTTGCAACTTTAAGGCGATGCATTTGAAGCTGAAATTTAGTATACCTCTTTCGACTTCATGTTCTCCTGATATATTGGCCAAAATCTAGCGAAAATTTTCAGAATGCACAAAATTGGGCTTTGTAACAGGAGAACATGCCGTCGAAAGAGATGGCACAAAGTAACGTCTCCGGAGAGCAAATCAAAGAGCGAGAAGTGGCGCAGGTGTTTTGAGACAGTGACTGTTTAACGAAGAGACGCACAATTTTCGGACGCCTCTTGAAAAGCCTGCGCCTCTTAATTGCAAGTTTAAGGCGATGCCTTTGAAGCTGAAATTTAGTATACCTCTTTCAACTTCATGTTCTCCTGATATATTGGCCAAAATCTGGCGAAAATTTTCAGAATGCACAGAATTGGGCTTTGTAACAGGAGAACATGCCGTCGAAAGAGATGGCACAAAGTAACGTCTCCGGAGGGCAAATCAATGAGCGAGAAGTGGCGCAGATGTTTCGAGACAGCGACTGTTTAACGAAGAGTCGCACAATTTTCGAACGCCTCTTGAAAGGCCTGCGCCTCTGATTTGATACTTTTAAGCGATGCCTTTGAAGCTGAAATTTATTATACCTCTTTCCGCTTCATGGTCTCCTGATATATTGGACAAAATCTAGCGAAAATTTTCAGAATGCACAAAATTGGGCTTTGTAACAGGAGAATATGCCGTCGAAAGAGATGGCACAAACTAACGTCTCCGGAGAGCAAATCAAAGAGCGAGAAGTGGCGCAGATGTTTCGAGACAGTGACTGCTTAACGAAGACACGCAGAATTTTCGAACGCCTCTTGAAAGGCCTGCGCCTCTGATTTGCAACTTTAAGGCGATGCCTATGAAGCTGAAATTTAGTATACCTCTTTTGACTTCATGTTCTCCTGATATATTGGCCAAAATCTGGCGAAAATTTTCAGAATGCACAAAATTGGGCTTTGTAACAGGAGAACATGCCGTCGAAAGAGATGGCACAAAGTAACGTCTCCGGAGAGCAAATCAAAGAGCGAGAAGTGGCGCAGGTGTTTCGAGACAGTGACTGTTTAACGAAGAGACGCAGAATTTTCGAACGCCTCTTGAAAGGCCTGCGCCTCTTATTTGCAACTTTAAGGCGATGCCTTTGAAGCTGAAATTTAGTATACCTCTTTTGACTTCATGTTCTCCTGATATATTGGCCAAAATCTGGCGAAAATTTTCAGAATGCACAAAATTGGGCTTTGTAACAGGAGAACATGCCGTCGAAAGAGATGGAACAAAGTAACGTCTCTGGAGAGCAAATCAAAGAGCGAGAAGTGGCGCAGGAGTTTCGAGACAGTGATTGTTTAACAACGAGACGCAGAATTTTCGAACGCCTCTTGAAAGGCCTGCGCCTCATATTTGCAACTTTAAGGCGATGCATTTGAAGCTGAAATTTAGTATACCTCTTTCGACTTCATGTTCTCCTGATATATTGGCCAAAATCTAGCGAAAATTTTCAGAATGCACAAAATTGGGCTTTGTAACAGGAGAACATGCCGTCGAAAGAGATGGCACAAAGTAACGTCTCCGGAGAGCAAATCAAAGAGCGAGATATGGCGCAGATGTTTCGAGACAGTGACTGATTAACGAAGAGACGCAGAATTTTCGAACGCCTCTTGAAACGCCTGCGCCTCTTATTTGCAACTTTACGGCGATGCCTTTGAAGCTGAAATTTAGTATACCTCTTTCCACTTCATTTTCTCCTGATATATTGGCCAAAATCTGGCGAAAATTTTCAGAATCCACAGAATTGGGCTTTGTAACAGGAGAACATGCCGTCGAAAGAGATGGCACAAAGTAACGTCTCCGGATGGCAAATCAATGAGCGAGAAGTGGCGCAGATGTTTCGAGACAGTGACTGTTTAACGAAGAGTCGCACAATTTTCGAACGCCTCTTGAAAGTCCTGCGCCTCTGATTTGATACTTTTAAGGCGATGCATTTGAAGCTGAAATTTAGTATACCTCTTTCCACTTCATGTTATCCTGATATATTGGCCAAAATCTAGCGAAAATTTTCAGAATGCACAAAATTGGGCTTCGTAACAGGAGAACATGCCGTCGAAAGAGATGGCACAAGGTAACGTCTCCGGAGAGCAAATCAAAGAGCGAGAAGTGGCGCAGGTGTTTTGAGACATTGACTGTTTAACGAAGAGACGCAGAATTTTCGAAAGCCTCTTGAAAGGCTTGCGCCTCTTATTTGCATCTTTAAGTCGATGCCCTTGAAGCTGAAATTTAGTATACCTCTTTTGACTTCATGTTCTCCTGATATATTGGCCAAAATCTGGCGAAAATTTTCAGAATGCACAAAATTGGGCTTTGTAACAGGAGAACATGCCGTCGAAAGAGATGGAACAAAGTAACGTCTCTGGAGAGCAAATCAAAGAGCGAGAAGTGGCGCAGGAGTTTCGAGACAGTGATTGTTGAACAACGAGACGCAGAATTTTCGAACGCCTCTTGAAAGGCCTGCGCCTCATATTTGCAACTTTAAGGCGATGCATTTGAAGCTGAAATTTAGTATACCTCTTTCGACTTCATGTTCTCCTGATATATTGGCCAAAATCTAGCGAAAATTTTCAGAATGCACAAAATTGGGCTTTGTAACAGGAGAACATGCCGTCGAAAGAGATGGCACAAAGTAACGTCTCCGGAGAGCAAATCAAAGAGCGAGAAGTGGCGCAGGTGTTTTGAGACAGTGACTGTTTAACGAAGAGACGCACAATTTTCGGACGCCTCTTGAAAGGCCTGCGCCTCTTAATTGCAAGTTTAAGGCGATGCCTTTGAAGCTGAAATTTAGTATACCTCTTTCAACTTCATGTTCTCCTGATATATTGGCCAAAATCTGGCGAAAATTTTCAGAATGCACAGAATTGGGCTTTGTAACAGGAGAACATGCCGTCGAAAGAGATGGCACAAAGTAACGTCTCCGGAGGGCAAATCAATGAGCGAGAAGTGGCGCAGATGTTTCGAGACAGTGATTGTTTAACAACGAGACGCAGAATTTTCGAACGCCTCTTGAAAGGCCTGCGCCTCATATTTGCAACTTTAAGGCGATGCATTTGAAGCTGAAATTTAGTATACCTCATTCGACTTCATGTTCTCCTGATATATTGGCCAAAATCTAGCGAAAATTTTCAGAATGCACAAAATTGGGCTTCGTAACAGGAGAACATGCCGTCGAAAGAGATGGCACAAGGTAACGTCTCCGGAGAGCAAATCATAGAGCGAGAAGTGGCGCAGATGTTTCGAGACAGTGACTGTTTAACGAAGAGTCGCACAATTTTCGAACGCCTCTTGAAAGGCCTGCGCCTCTGATTTGCAACTTTAAGGCGATGCCTATGAAGCTGAAATTTAGTATACCTCTTTTGACTTCATGTTCTCCTGATATATTGGCCAAAATCTGGCGAAAATTTCGAGAATACACAAAATTGTGCTTTGTAACAGGACAACATGCCGTCGAAAGAGATGGAACAAAGTAACGTCTCTGGAGAGCAAATCAAAGAGCGAGAAGTGGCGCAGGTGTTTCGAGACAGTGATTGTTTAACAACGAGACGCAGAATTTTCGAACGCCTCTTGAAAGGCCTGCGCCTCATATTTGCAACTTTAAGGCGATGCATTTGAAGCTGAAATTTAGTATACCTCTTTCGACTTCATGTTCTCCTGATATTTTGGCCAAAATCTAGCGAAAATTTTCAGAATGCACAAAATTGGGCTTTGTAACAGGAGAACATGCCGTCGAAAGAGATGGCACAAAGTAACGTCTCCGGAGAGCAAATCAAAGAGCGAGATATGGCGCAGATGTTTCGAGACAGTGACTGATTAACGAAGAGACGCAGAATTTTCGAACGCCTCTTGAAACGCCGGCGCCTCTTATTTGCAACTTTAAGGCGATGCCTTTGAAGCTGAAATTTAGTATACCTCTTTCCACTTCATTTTCTCCTGATATATTGGCCAAAATCTGGCGAAAATTTTCAGAATCCACAGAATTGGGCTTTGTAACAGGAGAACATGCCGTCGAAAGAGATGGCACAAAGTAACGTCTCCGGATGGCAAATCAATGAGCAAGAAGTGGCGCAGGTGTTTCGAGACAGTGATTGTTTAACAACGAGACGCAGAATATTCGAACGCCTCTTGAAAGGCCTGCGCCTCTTAATTGCAAGTTTAAGGCGATGCCTTTGAAGCTGAAATTTAGTATACCTCTTTCCACTTCATTTTCTCCTGATATATTGGCCAAAATCTGGCGAAAATTTTCAGAATCCACAGAATTGGGCTTTGTAACAGGAGAACATGCCGTCGAAAGAGATGGAACAAAGTAACGTCTCTGGAGAGCAAATCAAAGAGCGAGAAGTGGCGCAGGTGTTTCGAGACAGTGATTGTTTAACAACGAGACGCAGAATTTTCGAACGCCTCTTGAAAGGCCTGCGCCTCATATTTGCAACTTTAAGGCGATGCATTTGAAGCTGAAATTTAGTATACCTCATTCGACTTCATGTTCTCCTGATATATTGGCCAAAATCTAGCGAAAATTTTCAGAATGCACAAAATTGGGCTTCGTAACAGGAGAACATGCCGTCGAAAGAGATGGCACAAGGTAACGTCTCCGGAGAGCAAATCAAAGAGCGAGAAGTGGCGCAGGTGTTTTGAGACAGTGACTGTTTAACGAAGAGACGCAGAATTTTCGAACGCCTCTTGAAACGCCTGCGCCTCTTATTTGCAACTTTAAGTCGATGCCCTTGAAGCTGAAATTTAGTATACCTCTTTTGACTTCATGTTCTCCTGATATATTGGCCAAAATCTGGCGAAAATTTTCAGAATGCACAAAATTGGGCTTTGTAACAGGAGAACATGCCGTCGAAAGAGATGGAACAAAGTAACGTCTCTGGAGAGCAAATCAAAGAGCGAGAAGTGGCGCAGGAGTTTCGAGACAGTGATTGTTTAACAACGAGACGCAGAATTTTCGAACGCCTCTTGAAAGGCCTGCGCCTCATATTTGCAACTTTAAGGCGATGCATTTGAAGCTGAAATTTAGTATACCTCTTTCGACTTCATGTTCTCCTGATATATTGGCCAAAATCTAGCGAAAATTTTCAGAATGCACAAAATTGGGCTTTGTAACAGGAGAACATGCCGTCGAAAGAGATGGCACAAA
>NW_027485808.1:0-30580 GCF_050908995.1 Andrena cerasifolii
AATTTTTTTTAAATCAAAAATTATTTTTAAAAAAAAATTGTTTTAATTTCCTAACAATTTTAAAAAAAAAAATTATTTATGTTTTTTAAATTTATTCTTTAATTTTTTAAAAATAATTTTTTTTTATTTAAAATTTTTTTTAAACTCTTTACTTTTATTTTTTAATTTTTTTATATTTTAAACTTTTTTTAAAATTTTAAACTTTTTTTAAAATATTTTTTAAAATTTTTTTAAATTTTAAAATTTTTTTTTAAATTTTTACAAAAAATTGTATATTTTTTTTATTTATTTATTTTTTTTTTTATATTTTAAATTTTTGTTTAAATTTTTAAAATTCCTTTAAAATTTTTTTCAAATTTTTAAAATTTTTCAAATTTTTCAAATTTTTCAAATTTTTCAAATTTTTAACAAAAAATATTTTAATTTTTTTTATTTCTTGCTGTATTTTTTAAATTTTTTTTAAATATTTTTTTTAATTTTTTAAAAATATGTATTTTTTTATTTAAAAAAATGTTTTTTAAATTTTAAAATTTTTTTTAATTTTTATTTTTCTTTTATTTTAATTTTTTAAATTTTTAAAAAATTTTCTTTAATTTTCTTAAAATTTTTTTTTTTAATTTTTAAAATTTTTTTTAATTTTTTTTTAAATTATTTTAAATTTTTTTTTTAAAAATTTAAAAAAATTTTTTTTAAAAATTTAAAAAATTTTTTATCTATGTTTTAAAATTTTTTTCTTAATTTTTTATTCTATTTTCTTAATTTTTTTTTTAATTTTTTAAAAAAATTTTATATATTTTTTTTAATTTTTAATTTTTTTTAAAATTAGCGTAAATAATTTTTTTAATTTTTTTTTAAATTTTTTTAAAATTTTTTTATTTATGTTTTAAAATTTTTTTCTTACTTTTTTTAAAATTATTTTAAAATTTTTTAAAAAATTTTTATATTTTTTTTAAATTTTTTATTTTTTTATATTTTGAAATTTTAAATTATTTAAAATTTTTTGAAATTTTTTGAAATTTTTAAAATTTTTTAAAAATCTTTTTTTAAAATTTTGTTTTAATTTTTTAACAATTATTTAAAACAATTTTTAATTTTTTTTTTAAATTTTGTTTTTATTTTTTAACAATTTTTTTAAAATTATTTTTATTTATGTTTTTTAATTTTTTTCATAATTTTTTTTAAATCGTTTGTAAAATTTTTAAAATTTTTAAAAATT
Source organism: Andrena cerasifolii (assembly GCF_050908995.1). Lineage (NCBI taxonomy): Eukaryota > Metazoa > Arthropoda > Insecta > Hymenoptera > Andrenidae > Andrena > Andrena cerasifolii. The sequence continues at coordinate 1,217 of NW_027485808.1, forward strand.
TTTTTTTGTTTTTTAAAATATTTTTAATTTTTTTATTTATTTTTAAATTTTTTATATTTTATATTTTTTAAGCTTTTAAAATTCTTTTAAATTTTTTTTATTTTTTTTATATTTTTTTAAAAAAATTTTAATTTTTTCATTCATTTTTTCAAATTTTTTTATATATTTTAAATTTTTTAAATTTTTAGAATTCTTTTAAATTTTTTTAAAAATTTTTTTTAATTTTTTACAAAAAATTTTCAATTTTTTTATTTTTCTTTAATTTTTTTTAAATTTTTAAAGAATTTTTAAAAAAATAATTAGTATTTAATTTTCCTTTAATTCCTTTATTATTATTATTATTATTATATTGAAATTTTCTTTATTTTAATTTTTAAAAAAAATTTTAATTTTTTTTTATTTTTATTTGTTTATATTTTTTGTTGATTCTTAAAATTTTTAAAATTTTTTTTTAAATTTTTCTATATTTTTTTAAATTTTTATTTTTCTTTTATTTTAATTTTTTAAATTTTTAAAAAATTTTCTTTTATTTTCTTATAAATTTTTTTTTAATTTTTAAAATTTTTTTAAATTTTTTTGGTAAAAATTAAAATTTTTTTTTTTAATTTTTTATTTATGTTTTAAATTTTTTTTACTTTTTTTTAAATTTTTTACAAAAAATCTTTTATTTTATTTTTTTTTTTTTTAATTTTTTCAAATTTCTTTCTATATTTTTAATTTTTTTTAATTTTTATTTTTCTTTTATTTTAATTTTTAAAATTTTTAAAAAATTTTCTTTAATTTTCTTATAAATTTGTTTTTAAAAATTTAAATAAAAATTTTAATTTTTTATTTATGTTTTAAAATTTTTTCTTACTTTTTTTAAAATTATTTTAAAATTTTTTAAATTTTTTTTATATTTTTTTTTAATTTTTTATTTTTTTATTTTTTTATATTTTAAATTATTTTAAATTTTTTAAAAATATTTTAAAATTTTTTTAAAGTTTTTAAAAATTTTTAAATTTTTTTTTAAATTTTGTTTTTATTTATGTTTTTTAATTTTTTTCATAATTTTTTTTAAATCGTTTTTAAAATTTTTAAAATTTTTAAAAATTTTTTTTTGTTTTTTAAAAAATTTTTAATTTTTTTATTTATTTTTAAAATTTTTTTATATTTTATATTTGTTAAACTTTTAAAATTCTTTAAAATTTTTTTTTATTTTTTTATATTTCTTTAAAAAATTTTAATTTTTTAATTTATTTTTTTTTAATTTTTTTTATATATTTTAAATTTTTAAATTTTTAAAATTCTTTTAAATTTTTTTTAAATTTTTTCTTTAATTTTTTACAAATAAATTTTCAAGTTTTTTTATTTTTCTTTAATTTTTATTTAAATTTTTAAAGAATTTCTAAAAAAATGATTAGTATTTAATTTTCCTTTAATTCATTTATTATTATTATTATTATTTTGAAATTTTTATTTATTTTAATTTTTAAATTTTTTTAATTTTTTTTATTTTTATTTGTTTATATTTTTCGTTGATTTTTAAAATTTTCTAAAAATTTTTTTTAAATTTTTTTTAATTTTTTTTAATTTTTATTTTTCTTTTATTTTAATTTTTTAAATTTTTAAAAAAAATTCTTTAATTTTCTTATAAATTTTTTATCTATGTTTTAAAATATTTTTTCTTAATTTTTTATTATTTTTTCTTAATTTTTTTTTAATTTTTTAAAAAAATTTTATATATTTTTTTAATTTTTAATTTTTTTTTAAATTATCGTAAATATTTTTTTTTATTTTTTTTTAATTTTTTAAAAAAAATTTTATTTATGTTTTAAAATTTTTTTTCTTATTTTTTTTAAATTATTTAAAATTTTTTTTTAATTTTTTTAAAAAAATTTTTATATTTTTTTTAAATGTTTTATTTTTTAATTTTTTTATATTTTAAATTATTTTAAATTTTTTTAAAATTTTTTAAATTTTTTTAAATTTTTTTTTAAATTTAAAATTTTTTTTTACTTTTTTTTAAATTTTTTACAAAAAATCTTTTAATTTTTTTTTATTTTTTTTTTAATTTTTTCAAATTTCTTTCTATATTTTTTAATTTTTTTCAATTTTTTAAAATTTTTTAAAAATCTGTTTTTAAAATTTTGTTTTAATTTTTTAACAATTATTTAAAAAAAAAATTTTTTAATTTTTTAATTTTTTTTAAAATTTTGTTTTTATTTTTTAACAATTTTTTTAAAATTATTTTTATTTATGTTTCTTAATTTTTTTCATAATTTTTTTTAAAATCGTTTTTTAAATTTTTTAAAATTTTTAAAATTTTTTTTTATATTTTTTAAAATTTTTTTAATTTTTTCATTTATTTTTTCTATTTTTTTTATATATTTAAATTTTTTAAAAATTTTAAAATTCTTTTAAATTTTTAAAAAATTTTTTTTTAATTTTTTTATTTTTCTTTAATTTTTTTTAAATTTTTAAAGAATTTTTAAAAAAAATAATTAGTATTTAATTTTCCTTTAATTCCTTTATTATTATTATTATTATTATATTAAAATTTTCTTTATTTTAATTTTTAAAAAAAATTTTAATTTTTTTTATTTTTATTTGTTTATATTTTTTGTTGATTCTTAAAATTTTAAAAATTTTTTTTAAATTTTTGTATGTTTTTTTAAATTTTTATTTTTCTTTTATTTTAATTTTTTAAATTTTTAAAAAATTTTCTTTTATTTTCTTATAAATTTTTTTTTAATTTTTAAAATTTTTTTAAATTTTTTTTTTAAAAATTTAAATTTTTTTTTTTAATTTTTTATTTATTTTTAAAATTTTTTTTATATTTTATATTTGTTAAACTTTTAAAATTCTTTAAAATTTTTTTTATTTTTTTATATTTTTTAAAAAATTTTAATTTTTTCATTTATTTTTTTTTAATTTTTTTTATATATTTTAAATTTTTAAATTTTTAAAATTCTTTTAAATTTTTTTTAAATTTTTTCTTTAATTTTTTACAAATAAATTTTCAAGTTTTTTATTTTTCTTTAATTTTTATTTAAATTTTTAAAGAATTTCTAAAAAAATGATTAGTATTTAATTTTCCTTTAATTCATTTATTATTATTATTATTATTTTGAAATTTTTATTTATTTTAATTTTTAAAATTTTTTTAATTTTTTTTATTTTTATTTGTTTATATTTTTCGTTGATTTTTAAAATTTTCTAAAAATTTTTTTTAAATTTTTTTTAATTTTTTTTAATTTTTATTTTTCTTTTATTTTAATTTTTTAAATTTTTAAAAAAAATTCTTTAATTTTCTTATAAATTTTTTATCTATGTTTTAAAATATTTTTTCTTAATTTTTTATTATTTTTTCTTAATTTTTTTTTAATTTTTTAAAAAAATTTTATATATTTTTTTAATTTTTAATTTTTTTTTACATTATCGTAAATATTTTTTTTTATTTTTTTTTTAATTTTTTAAAAAAAATTTTATTTATGTTTTAAAATTTTTTTTCTTATTTTTTTTAAATTATTTAAAAATTTTTTTTAATTTTTTTAAAAAAATTTTTATATTTTTTTTAAATGTTTTATTTTTTAAATTTTTTATATTTTAAATTATTTTAATTTTTTTTAAATTTTTAAAATTTTTTTAAATTTTTTTTTAAATTTAAAATTTTTTTTTACTTTTTTTTAAATTTTTTACAAAAAATCTTTTAATTTTTTTTTATTTTTTTTTTAATTTTTTCAAATTTCTTTCTATATTTTTTAATTTTTTTCAATTTTTTAAAATTTTTTAAAAATCTTTTTTTAAAATTTTGTATTAATTTTTTAACAATTTTTTAAAAATTATTTTTATTTATGTTTTTTAATTTTTTTCATAATTTTTTAAAAATCGTTTTTTAAATTTTTTTCTTTTTTTATTTATTTTTTAATTTTTTTTATATTTTAAATTTTTTAAACTTTTAAAATTCTTTTAAAAATTTTTTTTATTCTTTAATATTTTTTTAAATTTTTTTAATTTTTTCATTTATTTTTTTAAATTTTTTTTATATATTTTAAATTTTTAAATTTTAAAAATTCTTTTAAATTTTTAAAAAAAAATTTTTTTTATTTTTTTACAAAAAAAAAATTTCTTTTTTTTATTTTTCTTTAATTTTTTTTTAAATTCTTAAAGAATTTTTTAAAAAATAATTAGTATTTAATTTTCCTTTAATTCATTTATTATTATTATTATTATTTTGAAATTTTTTTATTTTTATTTGTTTATATTTTTTGTTGATTTTTAAAATTTTTTTTATTTTTTTTTTAAATTTTTGTATATTTTTTTTTTAATTTTTATTTTCCTTTTATTTTAATTTTTTAAATTTTTAAAAAAATTTCTTTAATTTTCTTATAATTTTTTTATCTATGTTTTAAAATTTTTTTCTTAATTTTTTATTTTTTTCTTAATTTCTTTTTAATTTTTTAAAAAAATTTTATATATTTTTTTTAATTTTTAATTTTTTTTTAAATTATCGGAAATAATTTTTTTAATTTTTAAAATTTTTTTTTTAAATTTTTATATTTATGTTTTAAAAATTTTTTTCTTATTTTTTTTTAAACTATTTTAAAATATTTTTTTATTTTTTAAAAATTTTTTATTTTTTTATTTTTTTTATATTTTAAATTATTTAAAATTTATTAATTTTTTTTTAAATTTAATAATTTTTTTTACTTTTTTTTTAATTTTTTCAAATTTCTTTCTATATTTTTTAATTTTTTTCAATTTTTTAAAAACCTTTTTTTTTAAATTTTGTTTTAGTTTTTTAACAATTTTTTAAAAAAAAAATTTAAAAAATTAAAAAAATTTTTTTTTAAATTTTGTTTTCATTTTTTAACAATTTTTAAAAATTATTTTTATTTATGTTTTTTATATTTTTTCATAATTTTCTTTAAAATCATTTTTTAAATTTTTAAAAATGTTTTTAAAATTTTTCAATTTTTTTATTTATTTTTTAAATTTTTTTTTTGTATTTTAAATTTTTTAAACTTTCAAAATTCTTTTAAATTTTTTTTTTATTTTTTTATATTTTTTTAAAAAATTTTTATTTTTTCATTTATTTTTTTTTAATTTTTTTATATATTTTAAATTTCTAAAATTTTTAAAATCCTTTTAAATTTTTAAAAAAATTTTTTTCTTAATTTTTTACAAAAAAATTATCAAGTTTTTTTATATTTCTTTAATTTTTTTTAAATTTTTAAAATTTTTTTTAAAAAATTTGTTTTAATTTTTTAACAATATTTTACAAAAAATTTCTTTATTTTTTATTTTTTTTTTCATTCTTTAAAATTTTTTTAAAAATTTTGTTTTAATTTTTTTATTTTTTTCTTAAATTATTTATTAATTTTATTCTTTTTTTATATTTTACATTTTAATTTTTTTTTAATTTTTTAAAGATTTTTTTTAAAAAATAATTTGTATTTAATTTTCCTTTAATTCATTTATTATTATTATTATTATTATTTTCAAATTGTCCTTTATTTTAATTTTTTAGAAAAATTTTAATTTTTTTTATTTTTATTTGTTTATATTTTTTGTTGATTTTTAAAATTTTTTTAATTTCTTTTTAAATTTTTAAATATTTTTAAAATTTTTTATATTTTTTTTAATTTTTATTTTTCTTTTATTTTAATTTTTTTAAAATTTTCTTATAATTTTTTTTTAATTTTTAAAATTTTTTTTAAAATTTAAAAAAAAAATTTTTTAAATTTTAAAAAAATTTTATCTATGTTTTAATAAAAAATTTCTTAATTTTTTATTATTTTTTCTTAATTTTTTAAAAAAATTGTATATATTTTTTTTAATTTTTAATTTTTTTTTAACTTATCGTAAATAATTTCTTTAATTTTTTTTTTAAAATTTTTTTATTCATGTTTTATAAATTTTTTTCTTAATTTTTTTTTAATTATTTTAAAATTTTTTAACATTTTTTTAAAATTTTTTAACATTTTTTTAAAAAAAATTTTATTTTTTTATTTTTTTATATTTTAAATTATTTTATATTTTTTAAAATTTTTTTAATTTTTTTTAATTTTTTTTTAAATTTTTGTATATTTTTGAAATTTTTGTATATTTTTGAAATTTTTGTATATTTTTGAAATTTTTGTATATTTTTTTTAATTTTTATTTTTCTTTTATTTTAATTTTTTTAATTTTTAAATTTTTTTAAATTTCCTTATAATTTTTTTTAATTTTTAAAAAAATTTTAAAATTTAAAAAAAAATTTTTTTAAAAATTAAAGAAAAATTTTTTTTAAAAATTTAAAAAAAAATTTTAATTTTTTATCTATGTTTTAAAATTTTTTTTTTAAATTTTTATTATTTTTTGAAAATTTTTTTCTTAATTTTTCTAAAATTATTTTAAAATTTTTTTAAATTTTTTTAAAAATTTTTTATATTTATTAAAAAAAATTTTTTTATTTATTTTTTTATATTTTAAATTATTTTAAAATTCTCTAAAATTTATTAAAATTTTTATAAATTTTTTTTTTAAATTTTGTTTTTATTTTTTAACAATATTTTTAAATTTTGTAAAATTTTTTTCTTAAATTTTTTTCTATATTTTTTAATTTTTAAAATTTTTTTTAAATTTTTTTTTTAATTTTTAAAAATTTTTTTTTAATTTTTAATTTTTTTTTTTAATTTTTTAAAAATTTTTTCAAAATTTTATATATATTTTTTTTAATATTTTATTAATTTTATTTTTTAAATTTTTAAATTTTTTTAGAATTTTGTTTAAATTTTCAAATTCTTTAAAAAAATTTAAAAAATTTTTTTTTACTTTTTTAAATATTTTTTTAATTTTTTTTTAATTTTCTTTATTTTAAATTTTTATAAATTTCAAATTTTTTTAAAATTATTTATTAATTTTTTATATTTTTAAAAAATTTTTTTTAATTTTTTTAAATTTTTTTTTAATTTTTTAAATTTTTTAAAAATTTAAAAAAAAAATTTATATTTTAAAATTTTTTATTTTTTTTTAATTTTTTACAATTTTTTTTTTATTTTTTTTATTTTTTTTAATTTAAAAAAAAAAATTTTTAATTTTTTTCTTACGTATGTGGATTTTTTCCCATACGCCGCTCTCAACCACTTTTCGACCTCGCGTCTGCGAAGGGAAAACGCCCTAAAATCCTTTTGCTTATCACATACCACTAAGGGGAGACATGATCTCGACCATCTGGATCACAACCATAGGAAGTTTCTAATGCATCCCCACTCATTTTTGGGACTATATAAACCCTTTGGTTTCTACCCTCTGCGGTTAAAAGCAGTACAGTCACGCGTAGAGTAACGTCGTGTCACGCTCGTACCGAATCGGTTGAATTCAGTAAGATCGAGCTAGTCTCCGTCGGAATCATAGTTGACCACAAAGAATCCGCGAGTTCGGTTTATATTATATTGGGCACTTTAAAATAGCCACTCGTACGCCCCGCATCGCCAGTGCGTCAACACCGAGCATATTAGTGGTAATTTACACACATTTACTACACTATTTAACCACGCCACTCACATTTGTACTATAATATTGAATACACGAATGGTGTTCACTTCTAAATCGAGTTGATTCGTTAAAACCCATCTTTTACCCAGCGATCCTTATAATATTAGTAGCGCTCACCCACTGATACAACTTTACCGCTCGAGTTGTATCGAATATAAATTAAGAGATACGAGGCATTAATAACATTTCCCGCGACTCCCTGATCTAGCATCAGGTTCGTTCGCAACCTTTCATCCAGAACAAGGAATCTTTACCAACCTAGTGGCTCCCCGATTTCGCATCGGGTTCGTCCACGCTTAACCCTCCTACGGCTCCCTGATTTCGCGTCAGGTTCGTCCGTATCCTACAGCTCCCTGGTTTCGCACCAGGTTCGTCTGTAAGTCTACCAACCTCCGAACAGCTCCCTGGTTTCGCACCAGGTTCGTCTGTGAATAATCCAACCTCCTAACAGCTCCTCGACTTCGCGTCGAGTTCGTCTGTGAACATCATCCTAGTGACACCCCGATTTCGCATCGGGTTCATTCACGACGTTTCACCCTCCTGCGGCTCCCTGATTTCAAATCAGGTTCGTCCGCGCTTGACTCCATTCCTAGAGGCTCCCTGATTTCGTATCAGGTTCGTCCTCGCCGTCAATAATCCAAGCGGCTCCCTGATTTCGCATCAGGTTCGTCCGCGCACCTTACTAACAAATTCATAAACCATATTCCTTGGAAAATACCCTTGTCGCCAGCCTCTCGCGTTGCCGCAGCCCCGGCTCGTAACATTTTTAAAAATTTTGTTTTAATTTTTTAACAAAATTTAAAAAAAAATTTCTTTATTTTTTTTCAATTTTTAAAATTTTTTTAGAAAAAATTTTTTATAATTTTTTTTTAATTTTTTAAATTTTTTTTCTATATTTTTTAATTTTTTAAAATTTTTAATTTTTTTTTAAATTTTGTTTTTATTTTTTTAACAATTTTTTAAAAATTTTTTTTTATTTATGTTTTTTAATTTTTTTTCATAATTTTTTTTTAATCTTGTTTTTAATTTTTTAACAATTTTTTTTAATTTTCTTTAATTTTTTACAAGAAATTTTCTATTTCTTTTTATATTTTCTAAAAAAATTTTATAATTTTTTTTCTTTATTGTTTATATTTTTTTAAAAAAATTTTAATTTTTTTATTTATTTTTTAATTTTTTTTATATTCTAAAACTTTTTAAACTTTTAAAATTCTTTTAATTTTTTTTTTAATTTTTTAAAAAATTTTTATATATTTTTTTAAAAAAATTTTAATTTTTTTATTTATTTTATTTTAATTTATTTTACATTTATTTTTTTTTAAATTTTTAAAATTCTTTAAAATTTAAAAAAAAAATTCTTTAAAATTTAAAAAAAAAAATTTATTTTTTTATTTATTTTACTTTAATTTATTTTACATTTATTTTTTTTTAAATTTTTAAAATTCTTTAAAATTTAAAAAAAATTCTTTAAAATTTAAAAAAAAAAAATTTATTGTTTTACAAAAAATTTGTTATTTTTTTTATTTTTCTTAAATTTTTTAAAAAAAATTTTAAAAAATTTGTTTTAATTTTTTAACAATATTTTTAAAAAATTTCTTTATTATTTATTTTTTTTTCAATTTTTAAATTTTTTTTAAAATTATTTATTAATTTTTTTTATGTTTTTTATTTTAATTTTTTTTTAATTTTTTAAAGAATTTTTTAAAAAAATAATTTAAATTTTTTTTAAAATTGTTTATTAATTTTTTATTTAGATATATATATTTTTTAAATTAAAATTTTTTTTTTATAATTTTTTTTTAATTTTTAAAATTTTTATTTATATGTTTATTTTTTTCTAAATAATTTACTATTTTTGTCTTTTAATTTTTTTAAATTTTTAAAAATTTTTTTATACATTTTTTTATTTTTTAAAATTTTTATTTATGTTTTTTAAATTATTTATTTTTTTTTAATTTATTAAAATTTTTTTTAAATTTTTTTAATTTTTTAATTTTTTTAAATTTTCTTTACTTTAATTTTTTTAAATTTAATTTTTTTTAATTTTTTTAAAATTATTTTTTTCTATTTAAATTTTTTTTTTAATTTTCTTTTAAAGTTTGTTTTAATTTTTTAACCATTTAAAATTTTTTTATTTATGTTTTTAATTTTTAAAATTTTTTTTTAATTTTTATTTAATTTTTTTAAATTTAAAAAAAAAATTATTTTTTTTATATTTTGAATTTTGAAAGAGGTAGTCCATAACAGGAGTAGTCGGTGGTATGGAGTGCACATCAATTTATTAGAATAACACATATATATATATATATATATATATATATATATATATATATATATATATATATATATATATATATATATAAAGAAAAATAAACTATAAGATAATAGAAACTTAGAACTGTAACGAAGCGCTCGCTTCGACGCATGGGACGCAAGTGCCCACATGCCCACGAGAGGGACTCTCACAAAGGGACTGGGTTGCGCACGCGTGGCAGGAAGAGCAAACTGGTTCAATCCCCCACTTTTGCTGTTCCTAATTTTAACCCTTTGGTACAGGCTTTATGAGCCGCGCATTTTAGGCCCTTCGTCATTACGTCCGCTAAATTTTCGTTGGAGGCGACGTATGACAATGTGACTGAGTTCTTTTCAACTTCCTCTCTTATAAAATGGTATGCTATATCTATGTGTTTAGTTCGCCGATTTTCGATACGGCTTTTTGAGAACTCTATTGCTGATTTGTTGTCGCAGTATATATTGCTAATTCCCGAGAAGTATTCATAAAGTTCTAGTTCGCTTAAAAACATTTTTAACCATGTTGCTTCCTTTGCCGCAGACGCTAACGCGATGTACTCGGCTTCCATGGTCGACATGGATACACACTTTTGTTTAGATGCTATCCATTGTACAGGGTTGGATCCTATCATTACAACCACACCTGTAAACGAATGCCGATCGTCCATATCGCCTGCCCAATCTGCGTCGCAAAAAATTTTAATTTCGGGCTTTTCGTCTATATCGTAACGCATAACGTATTTTTCAGTCTTGTATAAATAACGCAAAATATGCTTAGCCTGAGTCCAGTGTATCTCGCTCGGACATGAGTTGAACTGTGACAATTTTGTCACGGCAAACAAAATATCTGGTCTACTTCGCAAGGCTACATACATTAACGATCCTATTAACTCTCGATATGCCGTTATTCCGTTATCGTTTAACCGATCTGGTAATGAACTCTTTAAAATTTTTAAACCGGGTTCTAATGGGGTTGTCGCGCCCCTACAATCTTTCATGTTATACTTGCGTAACAAGGATTCTAAATATGGCGTTTGACTAAGTACAATGGAATTATCGTTTCTCTCTATCTTAACACCTAAGGCATGATTTATTTCCCCGAGATCTTTGGTTTCGTATTTCTCATCAATGAGTTTAACAAAGTTTTCTATCGACGTTAGTTCTTTCGCAAATATGAAAATATCGTCTACATAAATTACAGCTACGGTCCAGTGTCCTTTGATATAAACGCAATTGGATGAGCGCAATCTCTCAAACCTTTGTTCCGTGAAGAAGCCATCCAGTTCAGCATTCCAATTTCTGCCTGACTGTTTGAGTCCATAAATGGGCTTGTCTAGTTTTACGATTCTTCCTTCCTCATGTTTGTTCGACTGAGGTAGCTTCATAAAAATCTCCTCCTCAAGCTTTCCATAAAGATACGCGCATTTTATATCTAGCTGTCTAGTGTGCCAACCGAAAATACCTGAAATCGCTAATAACAACCTTATTATCGAAAAACTAGCTACTGGTGCATAGGTTTCGTGGTAATCTACCCCCTTTTGTTGGGTGAAACCTTGTGCTACCAATCTGGCCTTATATCTAAGTACTTTACCATCACAGTCTCTTTTTAATTTGAACACCCATTTACTACCTATAACTTCTCGGTCTGCTGGTAGGCTGTCAATGGTCTTCCAGGTTTTTCTTTGTATCAGGCTATTCAGTTCATCTTCCATAGCCCTTTCCCATTGCTTTGCTTGCGGAGACGACAAGGCTTCGTTTAGGGTATTTGGCTCCGTAATCTCCATAAGATTTAGTTCTATGCTTTCTCTGTCCTCTTCTTCAGCGTTGCTCGTTTGGTCCTCTTGCGGACGAGGTTTCCCTTTTCTTCCGTATGGATTCCTTACTATTTTCCTTGGTCTTCCAACCTTCCTTTTCAGCTGAGTATCCTTCACCCCCACTGTCTCCTTAGTCGGTTTATCGACTGTAGTTGAAATTTGCTGCTGCGTTGCTTCTTCCACGTCCGCGATCTGTGCATCAGTTTGTGGTCCATCTTCTTCTTCCGACCAAATGTCGTTATATGCAATAGTATCGTATTCATAGTCTATATTCTCGCGGTGCAACCATTCAAAACCCATCTTATCTTCTACGAAACGCACATGTTTGGTTACTATTACGTCCCGTTTCTTCGGGCACCATAGGCGGTAGCCTCTTGTCTGGGATGCGTAGCCGACTAATACGGCTGGAGTGGCTCTATCGTCCAACTTCCTCTGTCCTTGCTTTGGTAAATGTGCGTAAGCCAATGCTCCGTACGCTTTTAAGTGTTTTACACTTGGAGTTATTCCTGACCAAATAGCAAGTGGGACTTGATCCTTATTGGACGTGTGAACAACTCGGTTCCTGGCATACGCTGCTGTAGCGACGGCCTCAGCCCAAAATTTCTGAGGCAATCTGGCAGATTTCAACATTGACCTGGTTAAATCAAGTAGCGTTCTGTTGATTCGTTCAGCTATCCCATTCATCTGGGGTGTTTCGACGTTCGATCTTTCGTGCTTAATACCCTTCTCTTCAAAGTAGGTTCTTAGATCTTGGTTACAATATTCTTTTCCATTGTCGGAACGAAATCTCTTGACTTTCTTTCCCGTTTCGAGTTCCGCGCTGGCTATATATTTTTTAATACAATCCTTGATCTCATCCTTCGTCTTAAGAAACACCACTGTAACATACTTTGAAAAATCGTCGATGAATGTTGCAAAATATTGTCACTCACCTAACGACCTGGTAGGCATCGGTCCACAGACATCCGAATGAATCAGCTCGCAAACATCCTTCGACTGTCTATTTCCAATTTTTTTACAAGGCATTTTTGTTGATTTCCCAATGTAACAATCTTCACATGCGTTTTCTTTAATTTTTGTATCTTCCAGTCTTCGAACTCGACTTGCTGTCTTTTCAATTGTCTTCATGTTTATATGGCAGAATCTGTGGTGCCATAATTTACTGTCTTGTATGGCTACGCTATGAGATTCCAATATTTCTCTCTGGTTCCTAATCGCGTTTGCACGAACTACGTACAAATCATTTTGTCTGTCTGCTATGCACATAAGTTTCCTACCTCTGCTTGTATCATAAATACTTGCTTTTCCGTTTTCAAATACAATTTCCTTGGCTCTTCGCTCGATTTGGGAAACAGACAATAAATTTTTTCTAATACGAGGTACGTAATATACATTATGAAATGTTATTTCCTGTGTTCTATTACCAATGAAGGCTTTTATTATGATATCACCTATTCCTTCGGTTTCCAGTGTGAGACTCTTTTCTCCATTGGATTCAGCAGCTGTGTTGATTGGTTCCAAGCGAGTTTCCTTGAATTTTACGAACCAATCTCTTTGCTTACATACATGGTGCGTACATCCGCTATCAAGGATCCATGTATCTTCTATGTCTATATTGTTAAGTGATACCAAAAATCCTTCGTTGCTTTCCTTCTTCTGGCCATTGTGGTTCTGACTTTTGGTTTTGTTTTTGAACCAACAGTTCTGTATATTATGGCCTGTTTTCCTGCAATGCGAACAAAAAGGAGGTTTTGGTTTATGTGTTTGATATGTACCTTTGTGTGTTGTCTGCTTTGGTCCCTTTCGTAGATTCAATGCTTCCATGCGGTCTTCGTTGTTATCAGTGCATCTGGATTTACGCCTGTCATACTCAGTCAGTAGTATTTTGGTTATTTCTGACGAAGTAAACTGTTTATCTGGTAAGTTGGCTAGAGACATGTTTAAATTTTCGTAATCGTTTGGCAATCCAGCTAGTAGAGTGTACGCTGTGTCATCGTCTCGCACTTCGCAGTCCGCTTCGTTGAGATTTTTTACAATTATTTTAACTCGAGATATGTATGATGACATTGACTCGTCTTCCTTCATTCTGGACTGGTAAAGTTGTTTCTTTAACTGCAATATCCTGATTCTGGATTTCGGCTGATGCACTTGCTCTAAGGCAACCCATGCGTCACGTGCGTTTGTGCATTCTTCAATATGAACCTGTTGGTTAGGTTCAATGTGCAACCCAATGGCTGCTATTGCTTTATCATCTTGAGATTGATGTGCTTTCCTTAGTTCATCCGTGGTCAAATTCGCTAAATCATCTTTCCTAAGCACGTGGTCTAGTAGTCCCTTGCCCTTGAGAAACCATTTCATTTCTATCTTCCATGTGCGGTAATTATTATCTGATAACTTCTCAATCCGTAAACTTGATTGCTTATCAATATCAGCCATTGTTTTGTCAAATTCTTCTCTTTAATTCGCTTTAGTAAATTATCAGACTCACCGAACGTGTATGCTTGACCACGTGGCTTATTTTAGGTTAAATCGTCCACCTTTTACGTTCCTGGGCCCATAACCATTAGAAGAGGTAGTCCATAACAGGAGTAGTCGGTGGTATGGAGTGCACATCAATTTATTAGAATAACACATATATATATATATATATATAAAGAAAAATAAACTATAAGATAATAGAAACTTAGAACTGTAACGAAGCGCTCGCTTCGACGCTTGGGACGCAAGTGCCCACATGCCCACGAGAGGGACTCTCACAAAGGGACTGGGTTGCGCACGCGTGGCAGGAAGAGCAAACTGGTTCAAATTTTTTATATTTTAAATTTTTTAAATTTTTTAATTTTTTTTAAATTTAAAAAAAAAATTATTAAATATTTAAATTTTTTTTAATTTTTTTAAAATTATTATTATTTTATTTCCAAAAAAGTTTTTTAAATTTTTTAAATTTTTTTTTAAATTTTGATTTTTCTTTTATGTTAATTTTCTAAATTTTTTAAAATTTTATAAAATTTAAAAAAAAATTATTTATTTTTATTATTTTATTTATTTTTTAAAAAATTATTTATATTTGTTTATCTTTTTAATTTTTTTAATTTTTTTAAATTTTTAAATTTTTTTTTTAATTTTCTTATAATTTTTTTTATTTTTAAAATTTTTTTTTTTAAATTTGTTACAAAAATTTTATTAATTTTTTTAATATTTTAAATTTTAAAATTTTTTTATTTTTTTTTCAAATTTTTGATAATTTTTCTAATTTTTTTTTTAATTTTTTTAAAAGTGTAACGTCCCACGATTTTTCGCGCGTTTCCTATTCCCAATACCACTAGTAAACCTCAAAATCACTCCACTAAAGTCTATCAAACTCAACTCCTACCCCATCTCCTCAATCACCGATCACCTTGATGTTGCACCTTAGCGGTCAACAACACAGGATGATCAATACAAACCTCCACCTCGCTGATGTACCTTAGCGGTCCCCATCACGAGATGATCGTTTCAAAACCCTCTTCGCCTATTCGTCTTACAAGGCACGAATCATTCCCTCCAAAAACAAATTCAAACAAGTCCCTCATTACAAATCCCTCTTAAATCGAGACCAAGTCTCAACCCCCTCTTTACGACTCATGAAGTCCAAGCCACTCTAATAACCCCTTTCCCGTAAAACACCCGAAATCCATTCGATGAGTTGAGTATCTCTTTTCGCAGTCATAAAAACCCCAGAAACCTAATTGCGACGTATATTTGGCGTACGTGACATAAATACGTCTATTAATAGACGTACCGTTTGTAAAAACCCCGGAAGTCCTACTGCGTCTTAAACCGAAATGTGTCAAGGTCTTTACCGCGCGTACCCCACAATACTCCTGTGAAAGTACATAAATATGAGGTCCTGACAGGCCGAGTCCTCTTTCTTCGACAGAAATCTCTTCGGTAGAAGGCTTACTTGAAAAGTATACCTTTAAAGTGTTAATATTAAACTCAGTGTTCGACGATCACCGTAAGCCATTTATATTACTTAATATTATTGTGCATATCACCACCATACCATACTATTCAATTATTTCGTTTATAACTGCTTATCGCAATCTTACTATTCAATTATTTCGTTTATAACTGCTTATCGCAATCTTACAATTCTATTATTTCATTTATAACTGCTTATCGCAATCTTACTATTCTATTATTTTGTTTATAACTGCTTATCGCAATCTTATCATATTATTATTATTAACGATCATTATTAAACGACTTATATTGTATCTCATGTCCATATATATATATTAAATGTTATAACCATATTACAAATATTGTGCCAATGCTAAAAGCCCCCTCGCACGATTATAATAACCGATTAACGAAGTTAATAAATCGCTTTGTTTAAAATCTTGCTTCAAGTTATTTGTGTTCAACCATTAGTTACGAACGTACTAAGATACAAACCAACGAGTCGGCGAAACAGCTGATCGCGGATCGCGAACTCGAGAACAGTGACAGTGTTTACTAACATTCCCTTGCATAGCTGCACGTATAGACGAATTTCTCAAGAAATATTACGAGGAAACTTTTTGTGCCTATGCAACGGTAAATCTGATATTACGTAAACCAAAACAAAGTGCTAACGGGTGTTCCCCAAATACGCTCTAGCCTTTAAACTTCCCTGGTCGACTAGTGTGCTGGATTATAGATTCGCGCCTGGCGTTCCTCCCTGTAAAACGATTAGTGTGCTGGATTATAGATTCGCGCCTGAATTCCTTCAAAATCCTCAGTGTGCTGGATTCAAGATTCGCGCCTGACGTTCCTCTCCTTCAAAACCCTCAGTGTGCTGGATTCAAGATTCGCGCCTTACGTTCCTCTCCTTCCAAACCCTCAGTGTGCTGGATTATAGATTCGCGCCTGAATTCCTTTCAAACCCTCAGTGTGACGGATTCAATATTCGCGCCTAAGTTCCTTCCAAACCCTCAGTGTGACGGATTCAATATTCGCGCCTAAGTTCCTTCCAAACCCTCAGTGTGACGGATTTAATATTCGCGCCTGGTCTTCCCCCAAAAATCTCAGAGTGCTGGATTTTAGATTCGCGCCTGTCTTTCTCCTTTCCTAATGTCATCGTTCCCAAAAGACCTCACCCGGGACGTGACAAAAGTATTATTTTTTTATTTCAAAATCTTTTTTTTAATTTTTTAAAATTTTTTTAAAATTTTTTTAAATTTTTAAATTTTTTTTTAAAATTTGTTTCAATTTTTTAACAAAATTAAAAAAAAATATTTATTTTTTAATTTTTTTTGTATATTTTTTAATTTTTTTATTTTTTTTTTATTTTTGAAAATTTTTCTAAATTTTTTTTTTAATTTTTTTAAAAGTATTATTTTTTATTTCAAAAATGTTTTTTAATTTTTTTTTTATTTTTTTCAAATTTTCAATTTTTTTTTAAATTTTCTTATAATTTTTTTTTAATTTTTGAAATTCTTTTAAATTTTTTTTTTAAATTTTTAAATTTTTTTTTTAATTTTTTTAAAATTTTCTTTGCTTTATTTTTATTTAAATTTTAAAAAAAATTTTAATTTTTATTTTTCTTTTTTTATTTTTTTTTTAAATTTTTTTAAAATTTTTTTAAACTTTTTTTTAAAATTTATTTTAATTTTTTTTTAATTTTTAAATTTTTTTTATTTTTTTTTAAAATTATTTATATATTTTTATTTTTTTAATTTAATTTTTTTTTAATTTTTAAATTTTTTTTATTTTTTTTTAAAATTATTTATATATTTTTATTTTTTAATTTAATTTTTTTTTAATTTTTATTTTTTTTTATATTTAAAATTTTTTTTAACTTTAAATTTTTTTTTAATTTTTAAATTTTTTCTTTCATTTTTAAAATTTTTTAAAATATTTTTAATTTTTTTAAAAAACTTGTTTCAATTTTTTAACAAAATTAAAAAAAATATTTATTTTTTAATTTTTTTCTATATTTTGTAATTTTTAAAATTTTTTTAATTTTTTAATTTTTGAAAATTTTTCTAAATTTTTTTTTAATTTTTTTAAAAGTATTATTTTTTTATTTCAAAAATGTTTTTTAATTTTTTTTTTATTTTTTTCAAATTTTCAATTTTTTTTAAATTTTCTTATAATTTTTTTTTAATTTTTAAAATTCTTTTAAATTTTTTTTTTAAATTTTTAAATTTTTTTTTTAATTTTTTTAAAATTTTCTTTGCTTTATTTTTATTTAAATTTTAAAAAAATTTTAATTTTTATTTTTCTTTTTTTATTTTTTTTTAAAATTTTTTTAAAATTTTTTTAAACTTTTTTTTAAAATTTATTTTAATTTTTTTTTAATTTTTAAATTTTTTTTATTTTTTTTTAAAATTATTTATATATTTTTATTTTTTTAATTTAATTTTTTTTTAATTTTTATTTTTTTTTATATTTAAAATTTTTTTTTAACTTTAAATTTTTTTTTAATTTTTAAATTTTTTTTTTCATTTTTAAAATTTTTTAAAATATTTTTAATTTTTTTAAAAAACTTGTTTCAATTTTTTAACAAAATTAAAAAAAATATTTATTTTTTAATTTTTTTCTATATTTTGTAATTTTTAAAATTTTTTTAATTTTTTAATTTTTGAAAATTTTTCTAAATTTTTTTTTAATTTTTTTAAAAGTATTATTTTTTTATTTCAAAAATGTTTTTTAATTTTTTTTTAATTTTTTCAAATTTTCAAATTTTTTTTAAATTTTCTCATATTTTTTTTTAATTTTTAAAATTTTTTTAAAATTTAAAAAAAAATTTTTTAATTTTTTTTTTAAATTCAAAAAAAAAATTTTTTTAATTTTTAAAATTTTTTTTTTAATTTTTTTAAATTTTTAAATTTTTTTTTTAAATTTGTTTCAATTTTTTAACAAAATTAAAAAAATTATTCATTTTTTCTATATGTTTTAATTTTTTTAATTTTTGAAATTTTATTTATTTTTTTGAATTTTTTTTTATTTTTTTTTTAATTTTTGAAAATTTTTCTAAAATTTTTCTTAATTTTTTTAAAAGTATTATTTTTTTATTTCAAAAATGTTTTTTAATTTTTTCAAATTCTAAATTTTTTTTAAATTTTCTTATATTTTTTTTTAATTTTTAAAATTTTTTTAAAATAAAAAAAAAATTTTAAATTTTTTTTTAAATTTAAAAAAAAAAATTTTTTAATTTTTTTTAAATTTTTTTTTAAATTATTTATATTTTTAATTTTTTAATTTTTTTTAATTTTTTTAATTTTTTTAATTTTTAAATTTTTTTAATTTCAACATTTTTTTAAATTTTTTTTTAAATTTTTTAATTTTTTTTTAATTTTTTAAAAATTTTCTTTGCTTTATGTTTATTTAAATTTTTTTAAAATTAAAAAAATTTTTTTTTAAATTTATTTTATTTTTTTTTTAATTTTTAAATTTTTTTATTTTTTTTTAAAATTATTTATATATTTTTATTTTTTTAATTTAATTTTTTTTAATTTTTAAATTTTTTTTTATATTTTAAATTTTTTTAATTTTAAATTTTTTTTAATTTTCAATTTTTTTTTCATTTTTAAAAATTTTTTAAACTTTGTTAATTTTTTTTAAAAAACTTGTTTCAATTTTTTAACAAAATTAAAAAAAAATTATTCATTTTTTAATTTTTTTTCTATATTTTTTAAATTTTTTTAATTTTTAAATTTTTTTTTAATTTTTAAATTTTTTTTTAATTTTTAAATTTTTCAAAATTTTTTTTTAAATTTTTTAATTTTTTTTTAATTTTTTAAATTTTTTCTTTGCTTTATTTTTATTTAAATTTTTTAAAAAATTAAAAAAAAATTTTTTTTATTTATTTTAATTTTTTTTTAATTTTTAAATTTTTTTATTTTTTTTAAATTATTTATATATTTTTATTTTTTTAATTTAAATTTTTTTAATTTTTAAATTTTTTTTTATATTTAAAATTTTTTTAATTTTAAAATTTTTTTTTAATTTTTAAAATTTTTTTTAATTTTTAAATTTTTTTTATTTTTAAATTTTTTTTATTTTTTTTAATTTTTGAAAATTTTTCTAATTTTTTTTTAATTTTTCTAAAAGTATTATTTTTTATTTCAAAAATGTTTTTTAATTTTTTAGAATTTTTTTAAAAATTTTTAAATTGTTTTTTATTTTTTTAAAAAATATTCTTTATTTTTTAATTTTTTTAAATTTTTAATTTTTTTTTAAATTTTTTATTTTAATTTTGTTTTAATTTTAAATTTTTTTATTTATTTTTGAAAAAAATATTTATATCTTTTTAATTTTTAAATTTTTTTTTAATTTTTAATTTTTTTTTTAATTTTTTTAAAAGTATTATTTTTTTATTTCAAAATCTTTTTTTTAATTTTTAAAATTTTTTTCAATTTTTTTTTTTAAAATTTGTTTCAATTTTTTAACAAAATTAAAAAAAATTATTTATTTTTTAATTTTTTTTCTTTTTTTTTTCTTTTTTTTAATTTTTTTAATTTCAAAATTTTTTAAATTTTTTTTTTAAATTTTTAAATTTTTTTTTAAATTTTTTAAAAATTTTCTTTGCTTTATGTTTATTTAAATTTTTTTTAAAATTAAAAAAATTTTTTTTTAAATTTATTTTAATTTTTTTTTAATTTTTAAATTTTTTTATTTTTTTTTTAAATTATTTATATATTTTTATTTTTTTAATTTAATTTTTTTTAATTTTTAAATTTTTTTTTATATTTTAAATTTTTTTAATTTTAAATTTTTTTTAATTTTCAATTTTTTTTTTCATTTTTAAAAATTTTTTAAATTTTGTTAATTTTTTTTTAAAAAACTTGTTTCAATTTTTTAACAAAATTAAAAAAAAATTATTCATTTTTTAATTTTTTTTCTATATTTTTTAAATTTTTTTAATTTTTAAATTTTTTTTTAATTTTTAAATTTTTTTTTAATTTTAAAATTTTTCAAAATTTTTTTTTAAATTTTTTAATTTTTTTTTAATTTTTTAAAATTTTTCTTTGCTTTATTTTTATTTAAATTTTTTAAAAAATTAAAAAAAAAAATTTTTTATTTATTTTAATTTTTTTTTAATTTTTAAATTTTTTTATTTTTTTTTAAATTATTTATATATTTTTATTTTTTTAATTTAAATTTTTTAATTTTTAAATTTTTTTTTATATTTAAAATTTTTTTAATTTTAAAATTTTTTTTAATTTTTAAAATTTTTTTTAATTTTAAAATTTTTTTTATTTTTAAATTTTTTTTATTTTTTTTAATTTTTGAAAATTTTTCTAATTTTTTTTTAATTTTTCTAAAAGTATTATTTTTTATTTCAAAAATGTTTTTTAATTTTTTAGAATTTTTTTAAAAATTTTTAAATTGTTTTTTATTTTTTAAAAAATATTCTTTATTTTTTAATTTTTTTAAATTTATAATTTTTTTTTAATTTTTTATTTTAATTTTGTTTTAATTTTAAATTTTTTTATTTATTTTTGAAAAAAATATTTATATCTTTTTAATTTTTAAATTTTTTTTAATTTTTAATTTTTTTTTTAATTTTTTTAAAAGTATTATTTTTTTATTTCAAAATCTTTTTTTTAATTTTTAAAATTTTTTTCAATTTTTTTTTTTTTTAAAATTTGTTTCAATTTTTTAACAAAATTTAAAAAAAATTATTTATTTTTTAATTTTTTTCTATATTTTTTAATTTTTTTAATTTTTGAAATTTTTTTTATTTTTTTTTTAATTTTTGAAAATTTTTCTAAATTTTTTTTTAATTTTTTTAAAAGTATTATTTTTTATTTCAAAATGTTTTTTAATTTTTTAGAATTTTTTTAAAAAATTTTAAATTGTTTTTTATTTTTTTAAAAAAAAATTCTTTATTTTTTAATTTATTTAAATTTTTAATTTTTTTTTTAAATTTTTTATTTTAATTTTGTTTTAATTTTAAATTTTTTTATTTATTTTTGAAAAAAATATTTATATCTTTTTAATTTTTAAATTTTTTTTTAATTTGTAGTATCGGAATAAGTTCAGCGAGACGTTGAGAACCTCGGATGAGACAGGCCCGTTGGGGAAAACCCAACGCGTCACCGGGCCCAGCGACGCGCGCAAGGGTTTGTCGGGGCGAGAAAGCGCGCGGCGGAGCGATGTCCATATTTGGGCATGAGGGCGACTTGAAAAGCGTGCGTGGTGGGGATGTAGCGTCCTTTTTCGGAAAGGCGAGTTTTCCGCGGAAAGGACAGAGTTGGAACAACCGGCAGAGTGTGTAGATGTACTGAGTCGTTGTGTTAAATCGAGTTGTTTGTGTCGTAGTCGGTTATCTTGTATTAGTTTTAGTTTCTTTCAATCTTATATATATATATATATATATATATATATCTTTCCTGTTTATATTAAATATATTTTATTTATCCCACAATTTTGGGGGCTCGTCCGGGATAGAAAACACAGGAAAACAGGATTGTCGGTCAAAGCTATTTACGCGGTAATCGTGAAGTTGTATCCAGTGAAACGGTTGTTGTGCTGTGACGGTGAAGTACTGTTACGAAAGAGTTAAAATAAACCGATATTCACAATGAGTGACGCGGGAAGTGCTGATAATACTATTGTTGATCTTGGGGAAAAAGATGGCGGCAATGCTAGGCTGGCACGAGTTGACGCAATGAAGCTGCCCGAGTTGAAGCAGGAGTTGCAGAGCCGTAAGCTGAAGATATCCGGAAAGAAGAAGGAGCTGCAAGATCGGCTGAGAGCTGCTCTTACGTTGGAAGCCGAGCATGGGGAAGATGCAGATGAAGATGAAGATGGTTCTGACGAAAGTGAAGATGATGATGTTAAGAAATGCACAAGGCAAACGCAAATGTTGACGTTTAAGGATGTTGAGGAGTCTATGGGTACGTTTAGCGGTGATGATAAAGTAAACGTCCGTTGCTGGCTCGAAGAATTTGAAGATATGGCGGAGCTGTGCAAATGGAGTGATATTCAAAAAATCGTATATGCGAAGCGATTGTTGCGCGGATCGGCTAAGTTGTACGTCAACTATGAGAAATGTTGTCGTAAGTGGTCTGAAATGAAGCAAGCGTTGAGATCCGAGTTTGCACGAGTGGTAGACGTCCATAAGATACATAAGGAATTATCGTGCAGAACCAAGAAAACAAATGAATCATACCAGGAGTACATCTACCAAATGCTGGAGATAGCCAAACAAGCAGACATGGAAGTCACCGCGACCATTAAATATATTATTGAAGGGATTCAAGACGATGAGTGCAATAAAATGATATTGTACGGAGCCAAAAGCGTACGAGAGCTGAAGGAGAAGTTCGAGTCCTACGAAGCCATGAAGGAGAATGCAAGAGTGAAGAGCAGGCGAACTGAAGAGAAGACGAAGAAGGTGGTCCGAGGAGGTGTTGGAGCTGTGATGCAAGGAGGTGTAAGAAAATGTTTCTTATGTGGGGACCGGAACAATTTTAAGTGCGACTTGTCCGACGAAAAGTAAAGGCATGAAGTGTTTTAAGTGTCAGGGGTATGGGCATATTGCGCTTGAATGTAAAGGCGAGAGTAAACCTGTAAAGGATGTGAGTAGTACATCGGAAGCGTCGAGGAAAAAGCGCCTTAAGGAGGTACAGATTGAAAATTGTGAGTTAGTAGCGTTAATAGATTCGGGTAGCGATTTGAATTTAATACGAGCAGATCATTATGTAAAAATTGGCGCGCCTAGACTAAGTAATACGATTTTACAATTTCGCGGCGTTGCGGTGGAAAGCCATCATACGTTAGGAGTATTTTCAACACACATAACGATAGATCATGTAGTGTATCCAATAGATATACATGTTGTACCTGACGTGTTGACGTCACACGGTTTAATAATTGGTACAGATTTTCTAGACTCCGTAGAGCTAATTATGAAAGGGGGAGAAATTTCTATTAGGAAGCTAGACGTGCCAGAAGTGTATAGCATTAGTGTTGAACCTGCAGTGAATGGAGTTGATTTGTCGCATGTTACAGTTCCTGAGCATAGAGAGGCAATAGAAGTTTTAGTCGAAAATTATAAGCCTAATAAAACACGCGAAGTGGGGGTTACGATGAACATTATTCTTACTGATGATGTGCCTGTTTACCAAAGACCGCGACGATTGTCTCCTAAGGAAAAAGCAATAGTCGATGAACAAATAAAGGCGTGGGTAGAGAATGGGATTATACGACCGTCTCACTCAGATTATGGGAGTCCGATAGTGTTGGTTGTGAAAAAAGATGGTACAATTAGAATTTGCATTGATTTTAGACACCTGAATAAGAAAATAGTGAAGGACAGGTACCCTTTGCCGTTAATAGAGGACGAGTTAGACTCACTACAGGGCGCGAAAGTGTTTAGCACACTTGATTTAAAGAATGGGTTTTTTCATGTGCCCATTGAAGAAGGTAGTCAAAAGTATACCGCTTTTGTTGTACCCAACGGCCATTACGAGTTTTTGAGAGTGCCTTTCGGACTCTGTAATTCGCCAGCCGTTTTCCAAAGGTTCATACATGCCGTGTTCAGAGAATTAATAGCGGTGGGAATGGTGCGCGTTTACATGGATGATATAATAGTTCTAGCGAATGATGTTGTAAGTGCAATTGCAAACCTTGAAGCTGTGTTGGGCGTAGCGAGTCAATTCGGATTAGTAGTGAATTGGGGTAAATGTAAATTTTTGCAAACGAGGGTGGAATACTTAGGGCATATTGTCGAAAATGCTTGCATTCAGCCGTCAGAACATAAAACTAGAGCTGTAATTAAATTCCCGAAACCTCAGTGTGTGAAGGACGTTCAGAGTTTTTTAGGCTTAACAGGATATTTTAGAAAATTTATCCATCGTTATTCAGTTATAGCGCGTCCAATGTCGGATTTGTTGAGAAAGGATCTCAAGTTTAGGTTTGGTGCGTTGGAACTGGAAGCGTTTAATAAATTGAAGTTAACGTTGAGTAGTGCACCGGTATTAAAATTATATCGTACAGGCGCCGAGACAGAGCTGCACACTGATGCGTCTGGTTTAGGATATGGAGCAATTTTATTGCAGCGCGATACTCAGGATGGTGCCTTCCATCCCGTGTATTACGCGAGTGGGAAAACTACGCCTGCCGAGGAAAAATACCCGAGTTATGAACTTGAAGTCTTAGCGATCATTAAATCCTTGAAAAAGTTTCGAGTTTACCTGTTAGGAATTTCGTTTAAAATTGTTACTGATTGTCAGGCGTTTACGTTGACAATGAATAAGAAAGATTTGTGCGTGCGAGTAGCTAGGTGGGTTCTTCTGCTCCAGGAATTTCAGTATACGATTGAGCATAGGCCGGGTAGAAGTATGGTTCATGTCGACGCCCTGAGTAGAAATCCGTTGCCTACAATTATGCTAGTAGAGGAAGATGACGACGGAATTATTGTCAGGTTGCGTGAAGCTCAACGAGGAGACGATGAATTGCGGAAAATTTGTGACAACATCGAGCAATACCGAAAGAATGGCTATGTTGTAAGTCGTGACGTGTTGTACAGAGTGGTAAATGACACCCCGCTGGTGGTCGTACCTAAACCAATGCAGGTACAGGTAGTCCGCCGGGTGCACGAACGCGGTCACTTTGGGGTGATTAAGACTGAGGCGTTGTTAAAGAGAGACTATTGGTTTAAGGGAATGCGTCAGAAAGTAGAAAAAGTTGTACGAAATTGTATAAATTGTATTCTAGCCGAGCGGAAACATAATAAGCAGGAGGGGTTTTTGTGTAGTATTGATAAGGGGGAAGTGCCGTTTGATACATACCACGTTGACCATCTTGGACCGTTGCAGTCTACAAAGAAGTCTTATCGACATATTTTTGCTGTTATTGATGCGTTCACGAAGTTTGTTTGGTTGTATCCGACAAAGTCGACGAGTTCTGCTGAAGTCATTGACCGTTTAAGGAAGCAGTCCGTAATATTCGGTAATCCCAAGCGAGTTATTTCCGATCGCGGTACGAGTTTTACGTCTGACGCCTTTAAGGATTATTGTAAAGAGGAAGGGATTTGTCACCTGTTGATAACAACAGGGATGCCGCGAGCGAATGGGCAGATAGAAAGGGTCAATAGGACGCTCATATCGTTGCTGACCAAATTAGCTGCGCCGAAGCCGGAGGAGTGGTACAAATACCTCGAATCAGCTCAGAAATATCTGAACGCGACACCGAGTAGGAGTACCAATACAACGCCTTTTCGTTTGTTGTTTGGTACACATGTAAGAATGCGTGAGGATCCTGAAATCAGAAAGTTGATAGAGGGTGAGTGGATCGCTATGTTTCAAGAAGAGCGTGACGAGATGCGGTTACGAGCGAAGAGGAAAATCGCGGAGGTTCAAGCGCAGAACAGAAAATCGTTTAACAAGAATCGCAAAGAAGCCACGGAGTACAGGCAGGGCCAGCTGATAGCAATTAAAAGAACGCAAGCCGGTCCAGGCTTGAAGTTCCATGCGAAGTATTTTGGGCCTTATTGCGTAAAAAGGTTATTGAGGAATAACCG
The DNA here is from genome assembly GCF_050908995.1 of Andrena cerasifolii. Taxonomy (NCBI): domain Eukaryota; kingdom Metazoa; phylum Arthropoda; class Insecta; order Hymenoptera; family Andrenidae; genus Andrena; species Andrena cerasifolii. The sequence continues at coordinate 27,347 of NW_027485808.1, forward strand.
TTACGTGGTGGAAAAGGTTGGAGAACACGAGGGTCCGCGGACGACGTCTACGGCTGCCGACCACATGAAGCCGTGGGTCACCGACGAGGAAGACGACCTGTCCGATGATAGCGAATCGGTGTAGGGTAGAACCAAGGACATCTGAGGGCAGATGTCATATCAGGATGGCCGAATGTAGTATCGGAATAAGTTCAGCGAGACGTTGAGAACCTCGGATGAGACAGGCCCGTTGGGGAAAACCCAACGCGTCACCGGGCCCAGCGACGCGCGCAAGGGTTTGTCGGGGCGAGAAAGCGCGCGGCGGAGCGATGTCCATATTTGGGCATGAGGGCGACTTGAAAAGCGTGCGTGGTGGGGATGTAGCGTCCTTTTTCGGAAAGGCGAGGTTTCCGCGGAAAGGACAGAGTTGGAACAACCGGCAGAGTGTGTAGATGTACTGAGTCGTTGTGCTAAATCGAGTTGTTTGTGTCGTAGTCGGTTATCTTGTATTAGTTTTAGTTTCTTTCAATCTTATATATATATATATATATATATATATATATATATATATATCTTTCCTGTTTATATTAAATATATTTTATTTATCCCACAAATTTTTAAATTTTTTTTTAATTTTTTTAAAAGTATTATTTTTTTATTTCAAAATCTTTTTTTTAATTTTTAAAATTTTTTTCAATTTTTTTAATTTTTTTTAAAATTTGTTTCAATTTTTTAACAAAATTAAAAAAAATTATTTATTTTTTAATTTTTTTTCTTTTTTTTTAATTTTTTTTAATTTTTTTAAATTTTTAAATTTTTTTTTTAATTTTTTTAAAATTTTCTTTGCTTTATTTTTATTTAAATTTTAAAAAAAATTTTAATTTTTATTTTTCTTTTTTTATTTTTTTTTTAAATTTTTTTAAAATTTTTTTAAACTTTTTTTTAAAATTTATTTTAATTTTTTTTTTAATTTTTAAATTTTTTTTATTTTTTTTTAAATTATTTATATATTTTTATTTTTTTAATTTAATTTTTTTTTAATTTTTATTTTTTTTTATATTTAAAATTTTTTTTAACTTTAAATTTTTTTTTAATTTTTAAATTTTTTTTTTCATTTTTAAAATTTTTTAAAATATTTTTAATTTTTTTAAAAAACTTGTTTCAATTTTTTAACAAAATTAAAAAAAATATTTATTTTTTAATTTTTTTCTATATTTTGTAATTTTTAAAATTTTTTTAATTTTTTAATTTTTGAAAATTTTTCTAAATTTTTTTTTAATTTTTTTAAAAGTATTATTTTTTTATTTCAAAAATGTTTTTTAATTTTTTTTTAATTTTTTCAAATTTTCAAATTTTTTTAAAATTTTCTCATATTTTTTTTTAATTTTTAAAATTTTTTTAAAATTTAAAAAAAAATTTTTTAATTTTTTTTTAAATTCAAAAAAAAAATTTTTTTAATTTTTAAAATTTTTTTTTTAATTTTTTTAAATTTTTAAATTTTTTTTTAAATTTGTTTCAATTTTTTAACAAAATTAAAAAAATTATTCATTTTTTCTATATGTTTTAATTTTTTTAATTTTTGAAATTTTATTTATTTTTTTGAATTTTTTTTTATTTTTTTTTTAATTTTTGAAAATTTTTCTAAAATTTTTCTTAATTTTTTTTAAAAGTATTATTTTTTTATTTCAAAAATGTTTTTTAATTTTTTCAAATTCTAAATTTTTTTTAAATTTTCTTATATTTTTTTTTAATTTTTAAAATTTTTTTAAAATAAAAAAAAAATTTTAAATTTTTTTTTAAATTTAAAAAAAAAAAAATTTTAATTTTTTTTAAATTTTTTTTTAAATTATTTATATTTTTAATTTTTTAATTTTTTTTAATTTTTTTAATTTTTTTTAATTTTTAATTTTTAATTTTCAAAATTTTTTTAAATTTTTTTTAAATTTTCTTAATTTTTTTTTAATTTTTAAAATTTTTTTAAATTTAAAATAAATTTTTTAAATTTTTTTAAATTAAAAAAAATTTTTTTAAATTTATTTTAATTTTTATTTTTTAATTTTTAAATTTTTTTATTTTTTTTAAATTATTTATATATTTTTATTTTTTAATTTAATTTTTTTTAATTTTTAATTTTTTATATTTTAAATTTTTTAATTTTAAATTTTTTTTTTTTTAATTTTCAATTTTTTTTCATTTTTAAAAATTTTTTAATTTTGTTAATTTTTTTTTAAAAAACTTGTTTCAATTTTTTAACAAAATTAAAAAAAAATTATTCATTTTTTAATTTTTTTTCTATATTTTTTAAATTTTTTTAATTTTTAAATTTTTTTTTTAATTTTTAAATTTTTTTTTAATTTTAAAATTTTTCAAAATTTTTTTTTAAATTTTTTAATTTTTTTTTAATTTTTTAAAATTTTTCTTTGCTTTATTTTTATTTAAATTTTTTAAAAAATTAAAAAAAAAAATTTTTTTTATTTATTTTAATTTTTTTTAATTTTTAAATTTTTTTATTTTTTTAAAATTATTTATATATTTTTATTTTTTTAATTTAAATTTTTTTAATTTTTAAATTTTTTTTTATATTTAAAATTTTTTTAATTTTAAAATTTTTTTTTAATTTTTAAAATTTTTTTTAATTTTAAAATTTTTTTTATTTTTAAATTTTTTTTATTTTTTTTAATTTTTGAAAATTTTTCTAATTTTTTTTTAATTTTTCTAAAAGTATTATTTTTTATTTCAAAAATGTTTTTTAATTTTTTAGAATTTTTTTAAAAATTTTTAAATTGTTTTTTATTTTTTTAAAAAATATTCTTTATTTTTTAATTTTTTTAAATTTTTAATTTTTTTTTAAATTTTTTATTTTAATTTTGTTTTAATTTTAAATTTTTTTATTTATTTTTGAAAAAAATATTTATATCTTTTTAATTTTTAAATTTTTTTTTAATTTTTAATTTTTTTTTTAATTTTTTTAAAAGTATTATTTTTTTATTTCAAAATCTTTTTTTTAATTTTTAAAATTTTTTTCAATTTTTTTTTTTTTAAAATTTGTTTCAATTTTTTAACAAAATAAAAAATTTCAAAATCTTTTTTTTAATTTTTAAAATTTTTTTCAATTTTTTTTTTTTTTAAATTTGTTTCAATTTTTTAACAAATTTAAAAAAAATTATTTATTTTTAATTTTTTCTATATTTTTTAATTTTTTTAATTTTTGAAATTTTTTTTATTTTTTTTTTAATTTTTGAAAATTTTTCTAAA
>NW_027485809.1:0-30574 GCF_050908995.1 Andrena cerasifolii
ATCGGTTTTTCAATATCGGTTTTTCAATATCAGTTTTTCAATATCGGTTTTTCAATATCGGTTTTTCAATATCAGTTTTTCGATATCAGTTTTTCAATATTTGTTTTTCAATATCGGTTTTTCAATATCGGTTCTAATATCGGTTTCAATATCAGTTTTTCGATATCAGTTTTTCAATATTTATTTTTCAATATCTGTTTTTCAATATCGGTTTTGCATATAAGTTTTTCAATATCGGTTTTTCAATATCGGTTTTTCAATATCAGTTTTTCGATATCAGTTTTTCAATATTTGTTTTTCAATACCGGTTTTTCAATATCGGTTCTAATATCGGTTTCAATAGCAGTTTTTCAATATCGGTTTTTGAATATTTGTTTTTCAATATCGGTTTTTCAATATTTGTTCTGCAATATCGGTTTTTGAATATCGGTTCTAATATCGGATTCAATATCGGTTTTTCAATATAGGTTTATCAATATCAGTTTTTCGATATCAGTTTTTCAATATTTGGTTTTCAATATCGGTTTTTCAATATTTGTTTTTCAATATCGGTTTTTCAATATTTGTTCTGCAATATCGGTTTTTGAATATCGGTTCTAATATCGGATTCAATATCGGTTTTTCAATATCGGTTTTGCAATATAAGTTTTTCAATATCGGTTTTTCAATATCGGTTTTTCAATATCAGTTTTTCGATATCAGTTTTTCAATATTTGTTTTTCAATATCGGTTCTAATATCGGTTTCAATATCAGTTTTTCAATATCGGTTTAATATCGGTTTCAATATCGTTTTTTCAATATCGGTTTTTCAATATCGGTTTAATATCGGTTTCAATATCGTTTTTTCAATATCGGTTTTTCAATATCGGTTTTTCAATATCGGTATTTCAATATCGGTTTTTGAATATCGGTTCGAATATCGGATTCAATATCGGTTTTTCAATATCGGTATTTCAATATTTGTTTTTCAATATCGGTTTTTCAATATTTGTTCTGCAATATCGGTTTTTCAATATCGGTTCTAATATCGGATTCAATATCGGTTTTTCAATATCGGTATTTCAATATCGGTTTTTGAATATCGGTTCGAATATCGGATTCAATATCGGTTTTTCAATATCGGTATTTCAATATTTGTTTTTCAATATCGGTTTTTCAATATTTGTTCTGCAATATCGGTTTTTGAATATCGGTTCTAATATCGGATTCAATATCTGTTTTTCAATATCGGTTTTGCAATATCAGTTTTTCGATATAGGTTTTTCAATATCGGTTTTTCAATATTTGTTCTGCAATATCGGTTTTTGAATATCGGTTCTAATATCGGATTCAATATCAGTTTTTCAATATCGGTTTTTCAATATCAGTTATTCGATATAGGTTTTTCAATATCGGTTTTTCAATATCGGTTTTTCAATATCAGTTTTTCAATATCGGTTTTTCAATATCGGTTTTTCAATATCAGTTTTTCGATATCAGTTTTTCAATATTTGTTTTTCAATATCGGTTTTTCAATATCGGTTCTAATATCGGTTTCAATATCAGTTTTTCGATATCAGTTTTTCAATATTTATTTTTCAATATCTGTTTTTCAATATCGGTTTTGCATATAAGTTTTTCAATATCGGTTTTTCAATATCGGTTTTTCAATATCAGTTTTTCGATATCAGTTTTTCAATATTTGTTTTTCAATACCGGTTTTTCAATATCGGTTCTAATATCGGTTTCAATAGCAGTTTTTCAATATCGGTTTTTGAATATTTGTTTTTCAATATCGGTTTTTCAATATTTGTTCTGCAATATCGGTTTTTGAATATCGGTTCTAATATCGGATTCAATATCGGTTTTTCAATATAGGTTTATCAATATCAGTTTTTCGATATCAGTTTTTCAATATTTGTTTTTCAATATCGGTTTTTCAATATTTGTTTTTCAATATCGGTTTTTCAATATTTGTTCTGCAATATCGGTTTTTGAATATCGGTTCTAATATCGGATTCAATATCGGTTTTTCAATATCGGTTTTTCAATATAGGTTTATCAATATCAGTTTTTCGATATCAGTTTTTCAATATTTGTTTTTCAATATCGGTTATTCAATATCGGTTTTGCAATATCAGTTCTAATATCGGTTTCAATATCAGTTTTTCGATATCAGTTTTTCAATATTTATTTTTCAATATCGGTTTTTCAATATCGGTTCTAATATCGGTTTCAATATCGGTTTTTCAATATTTGTTTTTCAATATCGGTTTTTCAATATCAGTTTTTCAATATTTGTTCTCCAATATCGGTTTTTGAATATCGGTTCTAATATCGGAATCAATATCGGTTTTTCAATATCGGTTTTGCAATATCAGTTTTTCGATATAGGTTTTTCAATATCGGTTTTTCAATATCGGTTTTTCAATATCGGTTCTAATATCGGTTTCAATATCAGTTTTTCAATATCGGTGTTTCAATATTTGTTTTTCAATATCGGTTCTAATATCGGATTCAATATCGGTTCTAATATCGGATTCAATATCGGTTTTTCAATATCGGTTCTAATATCGGATTCAATATCGGTTTTTCAATATCGGTTCTAATATCGGTTTCAATAGCAGTTTTTCAATATCGGTTTTTGAATATTTGTTTTTCAATATCGGTTTTTCAATATCGGTTGTAATATCGGATTCAATATCGGTTTTTCAATATCTGTTTTTCAATATCAGTTTTTCGATATCAGTTTTTCAATATTTGTTTTTCAATATCGGTTTTTCAATATCAGTTTTTCAATATTTGTTCTCCAATATCGGTTTTTGAATATCGGTTCTAATATCGGATTCAATATCGGTTTTTCAATATCGGTTTTTCAATATCAGTATTTCGATATCAGTTTTTCAATATTTGACTTTCAATATCGGTTTTTCAATATCGGTTTTTCAATATCAGTTTTTCGATATCAGTTTTTCAATATTTGTTTTTCAATATCGGTTTTTCAATATCGGTTTAATATCGGTTTCAATATCGTTTTTTCAATATCGGTTTTTCAATATCGGTTTTTCAATATCGGTATTTCAATATTTGTTTTTCAATATCGGTTTTTCAATATCAGTTTTTCAATATTTGTTCTCCAATATCGGTTTTTGAGTATCGGTTCTAATATTGGATTCAATATCGGTTTTTCAATATAGGTTTATCAATATCAGTTTTTCGATATCAGTTTTTCAATATTTGTTTTTCAATATCGGTTTTTCAATATCGGTTTTGCAATATCAGTTTCTCAATATCAGTTTTTCGATATCAGTTTTTCAATATTTGTTCTGCAATATCGGTTTTTGATTATCGGTTCTAATATCGGATTCAATATCGGTTTTTCAATATCGGTTTTGCAATATAAGTTTTTCAATATCGGTTTTTCAATATCGGTTTTGCAATATCAGTTTCTCAATATCAGTTTTTCAATATCGGTTCTAATATCGGATTCAATATCAGTTTTTCAATATCGGTTTTTCAATATCAGTTATTCGATATAGGTTTTTCAATATCGGTTTTTCAATATCGGTTTTTCAATATCGGTTTTGCAATATCGGTTTTTCAATATCGGTTTTGCAATATCTGTTTTTCAATATCGGTTTTTCAATATCAGTTTTTCGATATCAGTTTTTCAATATTTGTTTTTCAATATCGGTTCTAATATCGGTTTCAATATCAGTTTTTCGATATCAGTTTTTCAATATTTGTTTTTCAATATCGGTTTTTCAATATCGGTTTAATATCGGTTTCAATATCGTTTTTTCAATATCGGTTTTTCAATATCGGTTTTTCAATATCGGTATTTCAATATCGGTTTTTGAATATCGGTTCGAATATCGGATTCAATATCGGTTTTTCAATATCGGTATTTCAATATTTGTTTTTCAATATCGGTTTTTCAATATTTGTTCTGCAATATCGGTTTTTGAATATCGGTTCTAATATCGGATTCAATATCGGTTTTTCAATATCGGTATTTCAATATCGGTTTTTGAATATCGGTTCGAATATCGGATTCAATATCGGTTTTTCAATATCGGTATTTCAATATTTGTTTTTCAATATCGGTTTTTCAATATTTGTTCTGCAATATCGGTTTTTGAATATCGGTTCTAATATCGGATTCAATATCTGTTTTTCAATATCGGTTTTGCAATATCAGTTTTTCGATATAGGTTTTTCAATATCGGTTTTTCAATATTTGTTCTGCAATATCGGTTTTTGAATATCGGTTCTAATATCGGATTCAATATCAGTTTTTCAATATCAGTTTTTCAATATCAGTTATTCGATATAGGTTTTTCAATATCGGTTTTTCAATATCGGTTTTTCAATATCAGTTTTTCAATATCGGTTTTTCAATATCGGTTTTTCAATATCAGTTTTTCGATATCAGTTTTTCAATATTTGTTTTTCAATATCGGTTTTTCAATATCGGTTCTAATATCGGTTTCAATATCAGTTTTTCGATATCAGTTTTTCAATATTTATTTTTCAATATCTGTTTTTCAATATCGGTTTTGCATATAAGTTTTTCAATATCGGTTTTTCAATATCGGTTTTTCAATATCAGTTTTTCGATATCAGTTTTTCAATATTTGTTTTTCAATACCGGTTTTTCAATATCGGTTCTAATATCGGTTTCAATAGCAGTTTTTCAATATCGGTTTTTGAATATTTGTTTTTCAATATCGGTTTTTCAATATTTGTTCTGCAATATCGGTTTTTGAATATCGGTTCTAATATCGGATTCAATATCGGTTTTTCAATATAGGTTTATCAATATCAGTTTTTCGATATCAGTTTTTCAATATTTGGTTTTCAATATCGGTTTTTCAATATTTGTTTTTCAATATCGGTTTTTCAATATTTGTTCTGCAATATCGGTTTTTGAATATCGGTTCTAATATCGGATTCAATATCGGTTTTTCAATATCGGTTTTGCAATATAAGTTTTTCAATATCGGTTTTTCAATATCGGTTTTTCAATATCAGTTTTTCGATATCAGTTTTTCAATATTTGTTTTTCAATATCGGTTTTTCAATATCGGTTCTAATATCGGTTTCAATATCAGTTTTTCAATATCGGTTTTTCAATATCGGTTTTTCAATATCAGTTTTTCAATATCAGTTTTTCAATATTTGTTTTTCAATATCGGTTTTTCAATATTTGTTCTGCAATATCGGTTTTTGAATATCGGTTCTAATATCGGATTCAATATCGGTTTTTCAATATAGGTTTATCAATATCAGTTTTTCGATATCAGTTTTTCAATATTTGTTTTTCAATATCGGTTTTTCAATATCGGTTTTGCAATATAAGTTTTTCAATATCGGTTTTTCAATATCGGTTTTTCAATATCAGTTTTTCGATATCAGTTTTTCAATATTTGTTTTTCAATATCGGTTCTAATATCGGTTTCAATATCAGTTTTTCAATATCGGTTTAATATCGGTTTCAATATCGTTTTTTCAATATCGGTTTTTCAATATCGGTTTAATATCGGTTTCAATATCGTTTTTTCAATATCGGTTTTTCAATATCGGTTTTTCAATATCGGTATTTCAATATCGGTTTTTGAATATCGGTTCGAATATCGGATTCAATATCGGTTTTTCAATATCGGTATTTCAATATTTGTTTTTCAATATCGGTTTTTCAATATTTGTTCTGCAATATCGGTTTTTCAATATCGGTTCTAATATCGGATTCAATATCGGTTTTTCAATATCGGTATTTCAATATCGGTTTTTGAATATCGGTTCGAATATCGGATTCAATATCGGTTTTTCAATATCGGTATTTCAATATTTGTTTTTCAATATCGGTTTTTCAATATTTGTTCTGCAATATCGGTTTTTGAATATCGGTTCTAATATCGGATTCAATATCTGTTTTTCAATATCGGTTTTGCAATATCAGTTTTTCGATATAGGTTTTTCAATATCGGTTTTTCAATATTTGTTCTGCAATATCGGTTTTTGAATATCGGTTCTAATATCGGATTCAATATCAGTTTTTCAATATCGGTTTTTCAATATCAGTTATTCGATATAGGTTTTTCAATATCGGTTTTTCAATATCGGTTTTTCAATATCAGTTTTTCAATATCGGTTTTTCAATATCGGTTTTTCAATATCAGTTTTTCGATATCAGTTTTTCAATATTTGTTTTTCAATATCGGTTTTTCAATATCGGTTCTAATATCGGTTTCAATATCAGTTTTTCGATATCAGTTTTTCAATATTTATTTTTCAATATCTGTTTTTCAATATCGGTTTTGCATATAAGTTTTTCAATATCGGTTTTTCAATATCGGTTTTTCAATATCAGTTTTTCGATATCAGTTTTTCAATATTTGTTTTTCAATACCGGTTTTTCAATATCGGTTCTAATATCGGTTTCAATAGCAGTTTTTCAATATCGGTTTTTGAATATTTGTTTTTCAATATCGGTTTTTCAATATTTGTTCTGCAATATCGGTTTTTGAATATCGGTTCTAATATCGGATTCAATATCGGTTTTTCAATATAGGTTTATCAATATCAGTTTTTCGATATCAGTTTTTCAATATTTGTTTTTCAATATCGGTTTTTCAATATTTGTTTTTCAATATCGGTTTTTCAATATTTGTTCTGCAATATCGGTTTTTGAATATCGGTTCTAATATCGGATTCAATATCGGTTTTTCAATATCGGTTTTGCAATATAAGTTTTTCAATATCGGTTTTTCAATATCGGTTTTTCAATATCAGTTTTTCGATATCAGTTTTTCAATATTTGTTTTTCAATATCGGTTTTTCAATATCGGTTCTAATATCGGTTTCAATATCAGTTTTTCAATATCGGTTTTCAATATCGGTTTTTCAATATCAGTTTTTCAATATCAGTTTTTCAATATTTGTTTTTCAATATCGGTTTTTCAATATTTGTTCTGCAATATCGGTTTTTGAATATCGGTTCTAATATCGGATTCAATATCGGTTTTTCAATATAGGTTTATCAATATCAGTTTTTCGATATCAGTTTTTCAATATTTGTTTTTCAATATCGGTTTTTCAATATCAGCTTTTCAATATTTGTTCTCCAATATCGGTTTTTGAATATCGGTTCTAATATCGGATTCAATATCGGTTTTTCAATATCGGTTTTTCAATATCAGTTTTTCGATATAAGTTTTTCAATATCTGTTTTTCAATATGTGTTTTTCAATATCGGTTTTTCAATATCAGTTTTTCAATATTTGTTCTCCAATATCGGTTTTTGAATATCGGTTCTAATATTGGATTCAATATCGGTTTTTCAATATCGGTTTTTCAATATAGGTTTATCAATATCAGTTTTTCGATATCAGTTTTTCAATATTTGTTTTTCAATATCGGTTATTCAATATCGGTTTTGCAATATCAGTTCTAATATCGGTTTCAATATCAGTTTTTCGATATCAGTTTTTCAATATTTATTTTTCAATATCGGTTTTTCAATATCGGTTCTAATATCGGTTTCAATATCGGTTTTTCAATATTTGTTTTTCAATATCGGTTTTTCAATATCAGTTTTTCAATATTTGTTCTCCAATATCGGTTTTTGAATATCGGTTCTAATATCGGAATCAATATCGGTTTTTCAATATCGGTTTTGCAATATCAGTTTTTCGATATAGGTTTTTCAATATCGGTTTTTCAATATCGGTTTTTCAATATCGGTTCTAATATCGGTTTCAATATCAGTTTTTCAATATCGGTGTTTCAATATTTGTTTTTCAATATCGGTTCTAATATCGGATTCAATATCGGTTCTAATATCGGATTCAATATCGGTTTTTCAATATCGGTTCTAATATCGGATTCAATATCGGTTTTTCAATATCGGTTCTAATATCGGTTTCAATAGCAGTTTTTCAATATCGGTTTTTGAATATTTGTTTTTCAATATCGGTTTTTCAATATCGGTTGTAATATCGGATTCAATATCGGTTTTTCAATATCTGTTTTTCAATATCAGTTTTTCGATATCAGTTTTTCAATATTTGTTTTTCAATATCGGTTTTTCAATATCAGTTTTTCAATATTTGTTCTCCAATATCGGTTTTTGAATATCGGTTCTAATATCGGATTCAATATCGGTTTTTCAATATCGGTTTTTCAATATCAGTATTTCGATATCAGTTTTTCAATATTTGACTTTCAATATCGGTTTTTCAATATCGGTTTTTCAATATCAGTTTTTCGATATCAGTTTTTCAATATTTGTTTTTCAATATCGGTTTTTCAATATCGGTTTATAATATCGGTTTCAATATCGTTTTTTCAATATCGGTTTTTCAATATCGGTTTTTCAATATCGGTATTTCAATATTTGTTTTTCAATATCGGTTTTTCAATATCAGTTTTTCAATATTTGTTCTCCAATATCGGTTTTTGAGTATCGGTTCTAATATTGGATTCAATATCGGTTTTTCAATATAGGTTTATCAATATCAGTTTTTCGATATCAGTTTTTCAATATTTGTTTTTCAATATCGGTTTTTCAATATCGGTTTTGCAATATCAGTTTCTCAATATCAGTTTTTCGATATCAGTTTTTCAATATTTGTTCTGCAATATCGGTTTTTGAATATCGGTTCTAATATCGGATTCAATATCGGTTTTTCAATATCGGTTTTGCAATATAAGTTTTTCAATATCGGTTTTTCAATATCGGTTTTGCAATATCAGTTTCTCAATATCAGTTTTTCAATATCGGTTCTAATATCGGATTCAATATCAGTTTTTCAATATCGGTTTTTCAATATCAGTTATTCGATATAGGTTTTTCAATATCGGTTTTTCAATATCGGTTTTTCAATATCGGTTTTGCAATATCGGTTTTTCAATATCGGTTTTGCAATATCGGTTTTTCAATATCGGTTTTTCAATATCAGTTTTTCGATATCAGTTTTTCAATATTTGTTTTTCAATATCGGTTCTAATATCGGTTTCAATATCAGTTTTTCGATATCAGTTTTTCAATATTTGTTTTTCAATATCGGTTTTTCAATATCGGTTTAATATCGGTTTCAATATCGTTTTTTCAATATCGGTTTTTCAATATCGGTATTTCAATATCGGTTTTTGAATATCGGTTCGAATATCGGATTCAATATCGGTTTTTCAATATCGGTATTTCAATATTTGTTTTTCAATATCGGTTTTTCAATATTTGTTCTGCAATATCGGTTTTTGAATATCGGTTCTAATATCGGATTCAATATCGGTTTTTCAATATCGGTATTTCAATATCGGTTTTTGAATATCGGTTCGAATATCGGATTCAATATCGGTTTTTCAATATCGGTATTTCAATATTTGTTTTTCAATATCGGTTTTTCAATATTTGTTCTGCAATATCGGTTTTTGAATATCGGTTCTAATATCGGATTCAATATCTGTTTTTCAATATCGGTTTTGCAATATCAGTTTTTCGATATAGGTTTTTCAATATCGGTTTTTCAATATTTGTTCTGCAATATCGGTTTTTGAATATCGGTTCTAATATCGGATTCAATATCAGTTTTTCAATATCAGTTTTTCAATATCAGTTATTCGATATAGGTTTTTCAATATCGGTTTTTCAATATCGGTTTTTCAATATCAGTTTTTCAATATCGGTTTTTCAATATCGGTTCTAATATCGGTTTCAATATCAGTTTTTCGATATCAGTTTTTCAATATTTATTTTTCAATATCTGTTTTTCAATATCGGTTTTGCATATAAGTTTTTCAATATCGGTTTTTCAATATCGGTTTTTCAATATCAGTTTTTCGATATCAGTTTTTCAATATTTGTTTTTCAATACCGGTTTTTCAATATCGGTTCTAATATCGGTTTCAATAGCAGTTTTTCAATATCGGTTTTTGAATATTTGTTTTTCAATATCGGTTTTTCAATATTTGTTCTGCAATATCGGTTTTTGAATATCGGTTCTAATATCGGATTCAATATCGGTTTTTCAATATAGGTTTATCAATATCAGTTTTTCGATATCAGTTTTTCAATATTTGGTTTTCAATATCGGTTTTTCAATATTTGTTTTTCAATATCGGTTTTTCAATATTTGTTCTGCAATATCGGTTTTTGAATATCGGTTCTAATATCGGATTCAATATCGGTTTTTCAATATCGGTTTTGCAATATAAGTTTTTCAATATCGGTTTTTCAATATTTGTTTTTCAATATCGGTTTTTCAATATCGGTTCTAATATCGGTTTCAATATCAGTTTTTCAATATCGGTTTTTCAATATCGGTTTTTCAATATCAGTTTTTCAATATCAGTTTTTCAATATTTGTTTTTCAATATCGGTTTTTCAATATTTGTTCTGCAATATCGGTTTTTGAATATCGGTTCTAATATCGGATTCAATATCGGTTTTTCAATATAGGTTTATCAATATCAGTTTTTCGATATCAGTTTTTCAATATTTGTTTTTCAATATCGGTTTTTCAATATCAGCTTTTCAATATTTGTTCTCCAATATCGGTTTTTGAATATCGGTTCTAATATCGGATTCAATATCGGTTTTTCAATATCGGTTTTTCAATATCAGTTTTTCGATATAAGTTTTTCAATATCTGTTTTTCAATATGTGTTTTTCAATATCGGTTTTTCAATATCAGTTTTTCAATATTTGTTCTCCAATATCGGTTTTTGAATATCGGTTCTAATATTGGATTCAATATCGGTTTTTCAATATCGGTTTTTCAATATAGGTTTATCAATATCAGTTTTTCGATATCAGTTTTTCAATATTTGTTTTTCAATATCGGTTATTCAATATCGGTTTTGCAATATCAGTTCTAATATCGGTTTCAATATCAGTTTTTCGATATCAGTTTTTCAATATTTATTTTTCAATATCGGTTTTTCAATATCGGTTCTAATATCGGTTTCAATATCGGTTTTTCAATATTTGTTTTTCAATATCGGTTTTTCAATATCAGTTTTTCAATATTTGTTCTCCAATATCGGTTTTTGAATATCGGTTCTAATATCGGAATCAATATCGGTTTTTCAATATCGGTTTTGCAATATCAGTTTTTCGATATAGGTTTTTCAATATCGGTTTTTCAATATCGGTTTTTCAATATCGGTTCTAATATCGGTTTCAATATCAGTTTTTCAATATCGGTGTTTCAATATTTGTTTTTCAATATCGGTTCTAATATCGGATTCAATATCGGTTCTAATATCGGATTCAATATCGGTTTTTCAATATCGGTTCTAATATCGGATTCAATATCGGTTTTTCAATATCGGTTCTAATATCGGTTTCAATAGCAGTTTTTCAATATCGGTTTTTGAATATTTGTTTTTCAATATCGGTTTTTCAATATCGGTTGTAATATCGGATTCAATATCGGTTTTTCAATATCTGTTTTTCAATATCAGTTTTTCGATATCAGTTTTTCAATATTTGTTTTTCAATATCGGTTTTTCAATATCAGTTTTTCAATATTTGTTCTCCAATATCGGTTTTTGAATATCGGTTTTTCAATATTTGTTCTGCAATATCGGTTTTTGAATATCGGTTCTAATATCGGATTCAATATCGGTTTTTCAATATCGGTTTTGCAATATAAGTTTTTCAATATCGGTTTTTCAATATCGGTTTTGCAATATCAGTTTCTCAATATCAGTTTTTCAATATCGGTTCTAATATCGGATTCAATATCAGTTTTTCAATATCGGTTTTTCAATATCAGTTATTCGATATAGGTTTTTCAATATCGGTTTTTCAATATCGGTTTTTCAATATCGGTTTTGCAATATCGGTTTTTCAATATCGGTTTTGCAATATCGGTTTTTCAATATCGGTTTTTCAATATCAGTTTTTCGATATCAGTTTTTCAATATTTGTTTTTCAATATTTGTTTTTCAATATCGGTTTTTCAATATCGGTTCTAATATCGGTTTCAATATCAGTTTTTCAATATCGGTTTTTCAATACCGGTTTTTCAATTTCGGTTCTAATATCGGTTTCAATATCAGTTTTTCAATATCGGTTTTTCAATATCGGTTTTGCAATATCGGTTTTTCAATATCAGTTTTTCGATATCAGTTTTTCAATATTTGTTTTTCATTATCGGTTCTAATATCGGTTTCAATATCAGTTTTTCGATATCAGTTTTTCAATATTTGTTTTTCAATATCGGTTTTTCAATATCGGTTCTAATATCGGTTTCAATATCAGTTTTTCAATATCGGATTTTCAATATCGGTTTTTCAATATCGGTTCTAATATCGGTTTCAATATCAGTTTTTCAATATCGGTTTTTCAATATCGGTTTTTCAATATCGGTTCTAATATCGGTTTCAATATCGGTTTTTCAATATCGGTTCTAATATCGGTTTCAATATCGGTTTTTCAATATCGGTTTTTCAATATCGGTTTAATATCGGTTTCAATATCGTTTTTTCAATATCGGTTTTTCAATATCGGTTTTTCAATATCGGTTTTGCAATATTTGTTCTCTAATATCGGTTTTTGAATATCGGTTCTAATATCGGATTCAATATCGGTTTTTCAATATCGGTTTTTCAATATCAGTTTTTCGATATCAGTTTTTCAATATTTGTTTTTCAATATCGGTTTTTCAATATCGGTTCTAATATCGGTTTCAATATCAGTTTTTCAATATCGGATTTTCAATATCGGTTTTTCAATATCGGTTCTAATATCGGTTTCAATATCGGTTTTTCAATATCGGTTTAATATCGGTTTCAATATCGTTTTTTCAATATCGGTTTTTCAATATCGGTATTTCAATATTTGTTTTTCAATATCGGTTTTTCAATATCGGTTTTGCAATATCAGTTTCTCAATATCAGTTTTTCAATATCGGTTCTAATATCGGATTCAATATCGGTTTTTCAATATAGGTTTATCAATATCAGTTTTTCGATATCAGTTTTTCAATATTTGTTTTTCAATATCGGTTTTTCAATATCGGTTTTGCAATATCAGTTTTTCGATATCAGTTTTTCAATATTTGTTTTTCAATATCGGTTCTAATATCGGATTCAATATCAGTTTTTCAATATCGGTTTTTCAATATCAGTTATTCGATATAGGTTTTTCAATATCGGTTTTTCAATATCGGTTTTGCAATATCGGTTTTTCAATATCGGTTTTGCAATATCGGTTTTTCAATATCGGATTTTCAATATCAGTTTTTCGATATCAGTTTTTCAATATTTGTTTTTCAATATCGGTTTTTCAATATTTGTTCTGCAATATCGGTTTTTGAATATCGGTTCTAATATCGGATTCAATATCGGTTTTTCAATATCGGTTTTGCAATATAAGTTTTTCAATATCGGTTTTTCAATATCGGTTTTTCAATATCAGTTTTTCGATATCAGTTTTTCAATATTTGTTTTTCAATATCGGTTTTTCAATATCGGTTCTAATATCGGTTTCAATATCAGTTTTTCAATATCGGTTTTTCAATATCGGTTTTTCAATATCAGTTTTTCGATATCAGTTTTTCAATATTTGTTTTTCAATATCGGTTTTTCAATATTTGTTCTGCAATATCGGTTTTTGAATATCGGTTCTAATATCGGATTCAATATCGGTTTTTCAATATAGGTTTATCAATATCAGTTTTTCGATATCAGTTTTTCAATATTTGTTTTTCAATATCGGTTTTTCAATATCAGCTTTTCAATATTTGTTCTCCAATATCGGTTTTTGAATATCGGTTCTAATATCGGATTCAATATCGGTTTTTCAATATCAGTTTTTCGATATAAGTTTTTCAATATCTGTTTTTCAATATTTGTTTTCCAATATCGGTTTTTCAATATCAGTTTTTCAATATTTGTTCTCCAATATCGGTTTTTGAATATCGGTTCTAATATTGGATTCAATATCGGTTTAATATCGGTTTCAATATCGTTTTTTCAATATCGGTTTTTCAATATCGGTTTTTCAATATCGGTATTTCAATATTTGTTTTTCAATATCGGTTTTTCAATATCAGTTTTTCAATATTTGTTCTCCAATATCGGTTTTTGAATATCGGTTCTAATATTGGATTCAATATCGGTTTTTCAATATAGGTTTATCAATATCAGTTTTTCGATATCAGTTTTTCAATATTTGTTTTTCAATATCGGTTTTTCAATATCGGTTTTGCAATATCAGTTTCTCAATATCAGTTTTTCGATATCAGTTTTTCAATATTTGTTCTGCAATATCGGTTTTTGAATATCGGTTCTAATATCGGATTCAATATCGGTTTTTCAATATCGGTTTTGCAATATAAGTTTTTCAATATCGGTTTTTCAATATCGGTTTTTCAATATCAGTTTTTCGATATCAGTTTTTCAATATTTGTTTTTCAATATCGGTTCTAATATCGGTTTCAATATCAGTTTTTCAATATCGGTTTAATATCGGTTTCAATATCGTTTTTTCAATATCGGTTTTTCAATATCGGTTTAATATCGGTTTCAATATCGTTTTTTCAATATCGGTTTTTCAATATCGGTATTTCAATATCGGTTTTTGAATATCGGTTCGAATATCGGATTCAATATCGGTTTTTCAATATCGGTATTTCAATATTTGTTTGTCAATATCGGTTTTTCAATATTTGTTCTGCAATATCGGTTTTTGAATATCGGTTCTAATATCGGATTCAATATCGGTTTTTCAATATCGGTTTTGCAATATAAGTTTTTCAATATCGGTTTTTCAATATCGGTTTTTCAATATCAGTTTTTCGATATCAGTTTTTCAATATTTGTTTTTCAATACCGGTTTTTCAATATCGGTTCTAATATCGGTTTCAATAGCAGTTTTTCAATATCGGTTTTTGAATATTTGTTTTTCAATATCGGTTTTTCAATATCGGTTGTAATATCGGATTCAATATCTGTTTTTCAATATCGGTTTTGCAATATCAGTTTTTCGATATAGGTTTTTCAATATCGGTTTTTCAATATTTGTTCTGCAATATTGGTTTTTGAATATCGGTTCTAATATCGGATTCAATATCAGTTTTTCAATATCGGTTTTTCAATATCGGTTTTTCAATATCAGTTTTTCGATATCAGTTTTTCAATATTTGTTTTTCAATATCGGTTTTTCAATATCGGTTTTGCAATATAAGTTTTTCAATATCGGTTTTTCAATATCGGTTTTTCAATATCAGTTTTTCGATATCAGTTTTTCGATATCAGTTTTTCAATATTTGTTCTGCAATATCGGTTTTTGAATATCGGTTCTAATATCGGATTCAATATCGGTTTTTCAATATCGGTTTTGCAATATAAGTTTTTCAATATCGGTTTTTCAATATCGGTTTTTCAATATCAGTTTTTCGATATCAGTTTTTCAATATTTGTTTTTCAATATCGGTTTTTCAATATCAGCTTTTCAATATTTGTTCTCCAATATCGGTTTTTGAATATCGGTTCTAATATCGGATTCAATATCGGTTTTTCAATATCGGTTTTTCAATATAAGTTTTTCAATATCGGTTTTTCAATATCGGTTTTTCAATATCAGTTTTTCAATATCAGTTTTTCGATATAAGTTTTTCAATATCTGTTTTTCAATATTTGTTTTTCAATATCGGTTTTTCAATATCAGTTTTTCAATATTTGTTCTCCAATATCGGTTTTTGAATATCGGTTCTAATATTGGATTCAATATCGGTTTTTCAATATCGGTTTTTCAATATAGGTTTATCAATATCAGTTTTTCGATATCAGTTTTTCAATATTTGTTTTTCAATATCGGTTATTCAATATCGGTTTTGCAATATAAGTTTTTCAATATCGGTTTTTCAATATCGGTTTTTCAATATCAGTTTTTCGATATCAGTTTTTCAATATTTGTTCTCCAATATCGGTTTTTGAATATCGGTTCTAATATCGGATTCAATATCGGTTTTTCAATATCGGTTTTGCAATATAAGTTTTTCAATATCGGTTTTTCAATATCGGTTTTTCAATATCAGTTTTTCGATATCAGTTTTTCAATATTTGTTTTTCAATACCGGTTTTTCAATATCGGTTCTAATATCGGTTTCAATAGCAGTTTTTCAATATCGGTTTTTGAATATTTGTTTTTCAATATCGGTTTTTCAATATCGGTTGTAATATCGGATTCAATATCTGTTTTTCAATATCGGTTTTGCAATATCAGTTTTTCGATATAGGTTTTTCAATATCGGTTTTTCAATATTTGTTCTGCAATATTGGTTTTTGAATATCGGTTCTAATATCGGATTCAATATCGGTTTTTCAATATCGGTTTTGCAATATAAGTTTTTCAATATCGGTTTTTCAATATCGGTTTTTCAATATCAGTTTTTCAATATCAGTTTTTCGATATAAGTTTTTCAATATCTGTTTTTCAATATTTGTTTTTCAATATCGGTTTTTCAATATCAGTTTTTCAATATTTGTTCTCCAATATCGGTTTTTGAATATCGGTTCTAATATTGGATTCAATATCGGTTTTTCAATATCGGTTTTTCAATATAGGTTTATCAATATCAGTTTTTCGATATCAGTTTTTCAATATTTGTTTTTCAATATCGGTTATTCAATATCGGTTTTGCAATATCAGTTTCTCAATATCAGTTTTTCGATATCAGTTTTTCAATATTTGTTCTCCAATATCGGTTTTTGAATATCGGTTCTAATATCGGATTCAATATCGGTTTTTCAATATCGGTTTTTCAATATCGGTATTTCAATATTTGTTTTTCAATATCGGTTTTTCAATATCAGTTTTTCGATATCAGTTTTTCAATATTTGTTCTCCAATATCGGTTTTTGAATATCGGTTCTAATATCGGATTCAATATCGGTTTTTCAATATCGGTTTTGCAATATAAGTTTTTCAATATCGGTTTTTCAATATCGGTTTTTCAATATCAGTTTTTCGATATCAGTTTTTCAATATTTGTTTTTCAATACCGGTTTTTCAATATCGGTTCTAATATCGGTTTCAATAGCAGTTTTTCAATATCGGTTTTTGAATATTTGTTTTTCAATATCGGTTTTTCAATATCGGTTGTAATATCGGATTCAATATCTGTTTTTCAATATCGGTTTTGCAATATCAGTTTTTCGATATAGGTTTTTCAATATCGGTTTTTCAATATTTGTTCTGCAATATTGGTTTTTGAATATCGGTTCTAATATCGGATTCAATATCGGTTTTTCAATATCGGTTTTGCAATATAAGTTTTTCAATATCGGTTTTTCAATATCGGTTTTTCAATATCAGTTTTTCAATATCAGTTTTTCGATATAAGTTTTTCAATATCTGTTTTTCAATATTTGTTTTTCAATATCGGTTTTTCAATATCAGTTTTTCAATATTTGTTCTCCAATATCGGTTTTTGAATATCGGTTCTAATATTGGATTCAATATCGGTTTTTCAATATCGGTTTTTCAATATAGGTTTATCAATATCAGTTTTTCGATATCAGTTTTTCAATATTTGTTTTTCAATATCGGTTATTCAATATCGGTTTTGCAATATCAGTTTCTCAATATCAGTTTTTCGATATCAGTTTTTCAATATTTGTTCTCCAATATCGGTTTTTGAATATCGGTTCTAATATCGGATTCAATATCGGTTTTTCAATATCGGTTTTTCAATATCGGTATTTCAATATTTGTTTTTCAATATCGGTTTTTCAATATCAGTTTTTCAATATTTGTTCTCCAATATCGGTTTTTGAATATCGGTTCTAATATTGGATTCAATATCGGTTTTTCAATATAGGTTTATCAATATCAGTTTTTCGATATCAGTTTTTCAATATTTGTTTTTCAATATCGGTTTTTCAATATCGGTTTTGCAATATCAGTTTCTCAATATCAGTTTTTCGATATCAGTTTTTCAATATTTGTTCTGCAATATCGGTTTTTGAATATCGGTTCTAATATCGGATTCAATATCGGTTTTTCAATATCGGTTTTGCAATATAAGTTTTTCAATATCGGTTTTTCAATATCAGTTATTCGATATAGGTTTTTCAATATCGGTTTTTCAATATCGGTTTTTCAATATCAGTTATTCGATATAGGTTTTTCAATATCGGTTTTTCAATATCGGTTTTTCAATATTTGTTTTTCAATATCGGTTTTTCAATATTTGTTCTGCAATATCGGTTTTTGAATATCGGTTCTAATATCGGATTCAATATCGGTTTTGCAATATAAGTTTTTCAATATCGGTTTTTCAATATCGTTTTTTCAATATCAGTTTTTCGATATCAGTTTTTCAATATTTGTTTTTCAATATCGGTTTTTCAATATCAGCTTTTCAATATTTGTTCTCCAATATCGGTTTTTGAATATCGGTTCTAATATCGGATTCAATATCGGTTTTTCAATATCGGTTTTTCAATATAAGTTTTTCAATATCGGTTTTTCAATATCGGTTTTTCAATATCAGTTTTTCAATATCAGTTTTTCGATATAAGTTTTTCAATATCTGTTTTTCAATATTTGTTTTTCAATATCGGTTTTTCAATATCAGTTTTTCAATATTTGTTCTCCAATATCGGTTTTTGAATATCGGTTCTAATATTGGATTCAATATCGGTTTTTCAATATCGGTTTTTCAATATAGGTTTATCAATATCAGTTTTTCGATATCAGTTTTTCAATATTTGTTTTTCAATATCGGTTATTCAATATCGGTTTTGCAATATAAGTTTTTCAATATCGGTTTTTCAATATCGGTTTTTCAATATCAGTTTTTCGATATCAGTTTTTCGATATCAGTTTTTCAATATTTGTTCTGCAATATCGGTTTTTGAATATCGGTTCTAATATCGGATTCAATATCGGTTTTTCAATATCGGTTTTTCAATATAAGTTTTTCAATATCGGTTTTTCAATATCGGTTTTTCAATATCAGTTTTTCGATATCAGTTTTTCAATATTTGTTTTTCAATATCGGTTTTTCAATATCAGCTTTTCAATATTTGTTCTCCAATATCGGTTTTTGAATATCGGTTCTAATATCGGATTCAATATCGGTTTTTCAATATCGGTTTTTCAATATAAGTTTTTCAATATCGGTTTTTCAATATCGGTTTTTCAATATCAGTTTTTCAATATCAGTTTTTCGATATAAGTTTTTCAATATCTGTTTTTCAATATTTGTTTTTCAATATCGGTTTTTCAATATCAGTTTTTCAATATTTGTTCTCCAATATCGGTTTTTGAATATCGGTTCTAATATTGGATTCAATATCGGTTTTTCAATATCGGTTTTTCAATATAGGTTTATCAATATCAGTTTTTCGATATCAGTTTTTCAATAATTGTTTTTCAATATCGGTTATTCAATATCGGTTTTGCAATATAAGTTTTTCAATATCGGTTTTTCAATATCGGTTTTTCAATATCAGTTTTTCGATATCAGTTTTTCAATATTTGTTCTCCAATATCGGTTTTTGAATATCGGTTCTAATATCGGATTCAATATCGGTTTTTCAATATCGGTTTTGCAATATAAGTTTTTCAATATCGGTTTTTCAATATCGGTTTTTCAATATCAGTTTTTCGATATCAGTTTTTCAATATTTGTTTTTCAATACCGGTTTTTCAATATCGGTTCTAATATCGGTTTCAATAGCAGTTTTTCAATATCGGTTTTTGAATATTTGTTTTTCAATATCGGTTTTTCAATATCGGTTGTAATATCGGATTCAATATCTGTTTTTCAATATCGGTTTTGCAATATCAGTTTTTCGATATAGGTTTTTCAATATCGGTTTTTCAATATTTGTTCTGCAATATTGGTTTTTGAATATCGGTTCTAATATCGGATTCAATATCGGTTTTTCAATATCGGTTTTGCAATATAAGTTTTTCAATATCGGTTTTTCAATATCGGTTTTTCAATATCAGTTTTTCAATATCAGTTTTTCGATATAAGTTTTTCAATATCTGTTTTTCAATATTTGTTTTTCAATATCGGTTTTTCAATATCAGTTTTTCAATATTTGTTCTCCAATATCGGTTTTTGAATATCGGTTCTAATATTGGATTCAATATCGGTTTTTCAATATCGGTTTTTCAATATAGGTTTATCAATATCAGTTTTTCGATATCAGTTTTTCAATATTTGTTTTTCAATATCGGTTATTCAATATCGGTTTTGCAATATCAGTTTCTCAATATCAGTTTTTCGATATCAGTTTTTCAATATTTGTTCTCCAATATCGGTTTTTGAATATCGGTTCTCTAATATCGGATTCAATATCGGTTTTTCAATATCGGTTTTTCAATATCGGTATTTCAATATTTGTTTTTCAATATCGGTTTTTCAATATCAGTTTTTCAATATTTGTTCTCCAATATCGGTTTTTGAATATCGGTTCTAATATTGGATTCAATATCGGTTTTTCAATATAGGTTTATCAATATCAGTTTTTCGATATCAGTTTTTCAATATTTGTTTTTCAATATCGGTTTTTCAATATCGGTTTTGCAATATCAGTTTCTCAATATCAGTTTTTCGATATCAGTTTTTCAATATTTGTTCTGCAATATCGGTTTTTGAATATCGGTTCTAATATCGGATTCAATATCGGTTTTTCAATATCGGTTTTTCAATATCGGTATTTCAATATTTGTTTTTCAATATCAGTTTTTCAATATCAGTTTTTCGATATAAGTTTTTCAATATCTGTTTTTCAATATTTGTTTTTCAATATCGGTTTTTCAATATCAGTTTTTCAATATTTGTTCTGCAATATCGGTTTTTGAATATCGGTTCTAATATCGGATTCAATATCGGTTTTTCAATATCGGTTTTGCAATATAAGTTTTTCAATATCGGTTTTTCAATATCAGTTTCTCAATATCAGTTTTTCGATATCAGTTTTTCAATATTTGTTTTTCAATATCGGTTTTTCAATATCGGTTTTGCAATATCAGTTTCTCAATATCAGTTTTTCGATATCAGTTTTTCAATATTTGTTCTGCAATATCGGTTTTTGAATATCGGTTCTAATATCGGATTCAATATCGGTTTTTCAATATCGGTTTTTCAATATCGGTTTTTCAATATCGGTTTTGCAATATCAGTTTCTCAATATCAGTTTTTCAATATCGGTTCTAATATCGGATTCAATATCAGTTTTTCAATATCGGTTTTTCAATATCAGTTATTCGATATAGGTTTTTCAATATCGGTTTTTCAATATCGGTTTTTCAATATCGGTTTTGCAATATCGGTTTTTCAATATCGGTTTTGCAATATCGGTTTTTCAATATCGGTTTTTCAATATCAGTTTTTCGATATCAGTTTTTCAATATTTGTTTTTCAATATTTGTTTTTCAATATCGGTTTTTCAATATCGGTTCTAATATCGGTTTCAATATCAGTTTTTCAATATCGGTTTTTCAATACCGGTTTTTCAATTTCGGTTCTAATATCGGTTTCAATATCAGTTTTTCAATATCGGTTTTTCAATATCGGTTTTGCAATATCGGTTTTTCAATATCAGTTTTTCGATATCAGTTTTTCAATATTTGTTTTTCATTATCGGTTCTAATATCGGTTTCAATATCAGTTTTTCGATATCAGTTTTTCAATATTTGTTTTTCAATATCGGTTTTTCAATATCGGTTCTAATATCGGTTTCAATATCAGTTTTTCAATATCGGATTTTCAATATCGGTTTTTCAATATCGGTTCTAATATCGGTTTCAATATCAGTTTTTCAATATCGGTTTTTCAATATCGGTTTTTCAATATCGGTTCTAATATCGGTTTCAATATCGGTTTTTCAATGGTTTCAATATCGTTTTTTCAATATCGGTTTTTCAATATCGGTTTTTCAATATCGGTTTTGCAATATTTGTTCTCTAATATCGGTTTTTGAATATCGGTTCTAATATCGGATTCAATATCGGTTTTTCAATATCGGTTTTTCAATATCAGTTTTTCGATATCAGTTTTTCAATATTTGTTTTTCAATATCGGTTTTTCAATATCGGTTCTAATATCGGTTTCAATATCAGTTTTTCAATATCGGATTTTCAATATCGGTTTTTCAATATCGGTTCTAATATCGGTTTCAATATCGGTTTTTCAATATCGGTTTAATATCGGTTTCAATATCGTTTTTTCAATATCGGTTTTTCAATATCGGTTTTTCAATATCGGTATTTCAATATTTGTTTTTCAATATCGGTTTTTCAATATCGGTTTTGCAATATCAGTTTCTCAATATCAGTTTTTCAATATCGGTTCTAATATCGGATTCAATATCGGTTTTTCAATATAGGTTTATCAATATCAGTTTTTCGATATCAGTTTTTCAATATTTGTTTTTCAATATCGGTTTTTCAATATCGGTTTTGCAATATCAGTTTTTCGATATCAGTTTTTCAATATTTGTTTTTCAATATCGGTTCTAATATCGGATTCAATATCAGTTTTTCAATATCGGTTTTTCAATATCAGTTATTCGATATAGGTTTTTCAATATCGGTTTTTCAATATCGGTTTTGCAATATCGGTTTTTCAATATCGGTTTTGCAATATCGGTTTTTCAATATCGGATTTTCAATATCAGTTTTTCGATATCAGTTTTTCAATATTTGTTTTTCAATATCGGTTTTTCAATATTTGTTCTGCAATATCGGTTTTTGAATATCGGTTCTAATATCGGATTCAATATCGGTTTTTCAATATCGGTTTTGCAATATAAGTTTTTCAATATCGGTTTTTCAATATCGGTTTTTCAATATCAGTTTTTCGATATCAGTTTTTCAATATTTGTTTTTCAATATCGGTTTTTCAATATCGGTTCTAATATTGGATTCAATATCGGTTTAATATCGGTTTCAATATCGTTTTTTCAATATCGGTTTTTCAATATCGGTTTTTCAATATCGGTATTTCAATATTTGTTTTTCAATATCGGTTTTTTAATATCAGTTTTTCAATATTTGTTCTCCAATATCGGTTTTTGAATATCGGTTCTAATATTGGATTCAATATCGGTTTTTCAATATAGGTTTATCAATATCAGTTTTTCGATATCAGTTTTTCAATATTTGTTTTTCAATATCGGTTTTTCAATATCGGTTTTGCAATATCAGTTTCTCAATATCAGTTTTTCGATATCAGTTTTTCAATATTTGTTCTGCAATATCGGTTTTTGAATATCGGTTCTAATATCGGATTCAATATCGGTTTTTCAATATCGGTTTTGCAATATAAGTTTTTCAATATCGGTTTTTCAATATCGGTTTTTCAATATCAGTTTTTCGATATCAGTTTTTCAATATTTGTTTTTCAATATCGGTTCTAATATCGGTTTCAATATCAGTTTTTCAATATCGGTTTAATATCGGTTTCAATATCGTTTTTTCAATATCGGTTTTTCAATATCGGTTTAATATCGGTTTCAATATCGTTTTTTCAATATCGGTTTTTCAATATCGGTTTTTCAATATCGGTATTTCAATATCGGTTTTTGAATATCGGTTCGAATATCGGATTCAATATCGGTTTTTCAATATCGGTATTTCAATATTTGTTTGTCAATATCGGTTTTTCAATATTTGTTCTGCAATATCGGTTTTTGAATATCGGTTCTAATATCGGATTCAATATCGGTTTTTCAATATCGGTTTTGCAATATAAGTTTTTCAATATCGGTTTTTCAATATCGGTTTTTCAATATCAGTTTTTCGATATCAGTTTTTCGATATCAGTTTTTCAATATTTGTTTTTCAATACCGGTTTTTCAATATCGGTTCTAATATCGGTTTCAATAGCAGTTTTTCAATATCGGTTTTTGAATATTTGTTTTTCAATATCGGTTTTTCAATATCGGTTGTAATATCGGATTCAATATCTGTTTTTCAATATCGGTTTTGCAATATCAGTTTTTCGATATAGGTTTTTCAATATCGGTTTTTCAATATTTGTTCTGCAATATTGGTTTTTGAATATCGGTTCTAATATCGGATTCAATATCAGTTTTTCAATATCGGTTTTTCAATATCGGTTTTTCAATATCAGTTTTTCAATATTTGTTCTCCAATATCGGTTTTTGAATATCGGTTCTAATATTGGATTCAATATCGGTTTTTCAATATCGGTTTTTCAATATAGGTTTATCAATATCAGTTTTTCGATATCAGTTTTTCAATATTTGTTTTTCAATATCGGTTATTCAATATCGGTTTTGCAATATCAGTTCTAATATCGGTTTCAATATCAGTTTTTCGATATCAGTTTTTCAATATTTATTTTTCAATATCGGTTTTTCAATATCGGTTCTAATATCGGATTCAATATCGGTTTTTCAATATCGGTTCTAATATCGGATTCAATATCGGTTTTTCAATATCGGTTCTAATATCGGTTTCAATAGCAGTTTTTCAATATCGGTTTTTGAATATTTGTTTTTCAATATCGGTTTTTCAATATCGGTTGTAATATCGGATTCAATATCGGTTTATCAATATCTGTTTTTCAATATCAGTTTTTCGATATCAGTTTTTCAATATTTGTTTTTCAATATCGGTTTTTCAATATCGGTTTTGCAATATCAGTTTCTCAATATCAGTTTTTCGATATCAGTTTTTCAATATTTGTTCTGCAATATCGGTTTTTGAATATCGGTTCTAATATCGGATTCAATATCGGTTTTTCAATATCGGTTTTGCAATATAAGTTTTTCAATATCGGTTTTTCAATATCGGTTTTGCAATATCAGTTTCTCAATATCAGTTTTTCAATATCGGTTGTAATATCGGATTCAATATCGGTTTTTCAATATCGGTTCTAATATCGGTTTCAATATCGGTTTTTCAATATCGGTTTAATATCGGTTTCAATATCGTTTTTTCAATATCGGTTTTTCAATATCGGTTTTTCAATATCGGTATTTCAATATTTGTTTTTCAATATCGGTTTTTCAATATCGGTTTTGCAATATCAGTTTCTCAATATCAGTTTTTCAATATCGGTTCTAATATCGGATTCAATATCGGTTTTTCAATATAGGTTTATCAATATCAGTTTTTCGATATCAGTTTTTCAATATTTGTTTTTCAATATCGGTTTTTCAATATCGGTTTTGCAATATCAGTTTTTCGATATCAGTTTTTCAATATTTGTTTTTCAATATCGGTTCTAATATCGGATTCAATATCGGTTTTTCAATATCGGTTTTGCAATATAAGTTTTTCAATATCGGTTTTTCAATATCGGTTTTTCAATATCAGTTTTTCGATATCAGTTTTTCAATATTTGTTTTTCAATATCGGTTTTTCAATATCGGTTCTAATATCGGTTTCAATATCAGTTTTTCAATATCGGTTTTTCAATATCGGTTTTTCAATATCAGTTTTTCGATATCAGTTTTTCAATATTTGTTTTTCAATATCGGTTTTTCAATATTTGTTCTGCAATATCGGTTTTTGAATATCGGTTCTAATATCGGATTCAATATCGGTTTTTCAATATAGGTTTATCAATATCAGTTTTTCGATATCAGTTTTTCAATATTTGTTTTTCAATATCGGTTTTTCAATATCAGCTTTTCAATATTTGTTCTCCAATATCGGTTTTTGAATATCGGTTCTAATATCGGATTCAATATCGGTTTTTCAATATCAGTTTTTCGATATAAGTTTTTCAATATCTGTTTTTCAATATTTGTTTTCCAATATCGGTTTTTCAATATCAGTTTTTCAATATTTGTTCTCCAATATCGGTTTTTGAATATCGGTTCTAATATTGGATTCAATATCGGTTTAATATCGGTTTCAATATCGTTTTTTCAATATCGGTTTTTCAATATCGGTTTTTCAATATCGGTATTTCAATATTTGTTTTTCAATATCGGTTTTTCAATATCAGTTTTTCAATATTTGTTCTCCAATATCGGTTTTTGAATATCGGTTCTAATATTGGATTCAATATCGGTTTTTCAATATAGGTTTATCAATATCAGTTTTTCGATATCAGTTTTTCAATATTTGTTTTTCAATATCGGTTTTTCAATATCGGTTTTGCAATATCAGTTTCTCAATATCAGTTTTTCGATATCAGTTTTTCAATATTTGTTCTGCAATATCGGTTTTTGAATATCGGTTCTAATATCGGATTCAATATCGGTTTTTCAATATCGGTTTTGCAATATAAGTTTTTCAATATCGGTTTTTCAATATCGGTTTTTCAATATCAGTTTTTCGATATCAGTTTTTCAATATTTGTTTTTCAATATCGGTTCTAATATCGGTTTCAATATCAGTTTTTCAATATCGGTTTAATATCGGTTTCAATATCGTTTTTTCAATATCGGTTTTTCAATATCGGTTTAATATCGGTTTCAATATCGTTTTTTCAATATCGGTTTTTCAATATCGGTTTTTCAATATCGGTATTTCAATATCGGTTTTTGAATATCGGTTCGAATATCGGATTCAATATCGGTTTTTCAATATCGGTATTTCAATATTTGTTTGTCAATATCGGTTTTTCAATATTTGTTCTGCAATATCGGTTTTTGAATATCGGTTCTAATATCGGATTCAATATCGGTTTTTCAATATCGGTTTTGCAATATAAGTTTTTCAATATCGGTTTTTCAATATCGGTTTTTCAATATCAGTTTTTCGATATCAGTTTTTCAATATTTGTTTTTCAACACCGGTTTTTCAATATCGGTTCTAATATCGGTTTCAATAGCAGTTTTTCAATATCGGTTTTTGAATATTTGTTTTTCAATATCGGTTTTTCAATATCGGTTGTAATATCGGATTCAATATCTGTTTTTCAATATCGGTTTTGCAATATCAGTTTTTCGATATAGGTTTTTCAATATCGGTTTTTCAATATTTGTTCTGCAATATTGGTTTTTGAATATCGGTTCTAATATCGGATTCAATATCAGTTTTTCAATATCGGTTTTTCAATATCGGTTTTTCAATATCAGTTTTTCGATATCAGTTTTTCAATATTTGTTTTTCAATATCGGTTTTTCAATATCGGTTTTGCAATATAAGTTTTTCAATATCGGTTTTTCAATATCGGTTTTTCAATATCAGTTTTTCGATATCAGTTTTTCGATATCAGTTTTTCAATATTTGTTCTGCAATATCGGTTTTTGAATATCGGTTCTAATATCGGATTCAATATCGGTTTTTCAATATCGGTTTTGCAATATAAGTTTTTCAATATCGGTTTTTCAATATCGGTTTTTCAATATCAGTTTTTCGATATCAGTTTTTCAATATTTGTTTTTCAATATCGGTTTTTCAATATCAGCTTTTCAATATTTGTTCTCCAATATCGGTTTTTGAATATCGGTTCTAATATCGGATTCAATATCGGTTTTTCAATATCGGTTTTTCAATATAAGTTTTTCAATATCGGTTTTTCAATATCGGTTTTTCAATATCAGTTTTTCAATATCAGTTTTTCGATATAAGTTTTTCAATATCTGTTTTTCAATATTTGTTTTTCAATATCGGTTTTTCAATATCGGTTTTTCAATATCAGTTTTTCGATATCAGTTTTTCAATACCGGTTTTTCAATATCGGTTCTAATATCGGTTTCAATAGCAGTTTTTCAATATCGGTTTTTGAATATTTGTTTTTCAATATCGGTTTTTCAATATCGGTTGTAATATCGGATTCAATATCTGTTTTTCAATATCGGTTTTGCAATATCAGTTTTTCGATATCAGTTTTTCAATATTTGTTTTTCAATACCGGTTTTTCAATATCGGTTCTAATATCGGTTTCAATAGCAGTTTTTCAATATCGGTTTTTGAATATTTGTTTTTCAATATCGGTTTTTCAATATCGGTTGTAATATCGGATTCAATATCTGTTTTTCAATATCGGTTTTGCAATATCAGTTTTTCGATATAGGTTTTTCAATATCGGTTTTTCAATATTTGTTCTGCAATATTGGTTTTTGAATATCGGTTCTAATATCGGATTCAATATCGGTTTTTCAATATCGGTTTTGCAATATAAGTTTTTCAATATCGGTTTTTCAATATCGGTTTTTCAATATCAGTTTTTCAATATCAGTTTTTCGATATAAGTTTTTCAATATCTGTTTTTCAATATTTGTTTTTCAATATCGGTTTTTCAATATCAGTTTTTCAATATTTGTTCTCCAATATCGGTTTTTGAATATCGGTTCTAATATTGGATTCAATATCGGTTTTTCAATATCGGTTTTTCAATATAGGTTTATCAATATCAGTTTTTCGATATCAGTTTTTCAATATTTGTTTTTCAATATCGGTTATTCAATATCGGTTTTGCAATATCAGTTTCTCAATATCAGTTTTTCGATATCAGTTTTTCAATATTTGTTCTCCAATATCGGTTTTTGAATATCGGTTCTAATATCGGATTCAATATCGGTTTTTCAATATCGGTTTTTCAATATCGGTATTTCAATATTTGTTTTTCAATATCGGTTTTTCAATATCAGTTTTTCGATATCAGTTTTTCAATATTTGTTCTCCAATATCGGTTTTTGAATATCGGTTCTAATATCGGATTCAATATCGGTTTTTCAATATCGGTTTTGCAATATAAGTTTTTCAATATCGGTTTTTCAATATCGGTTTTTCAATATCAGTTTTTCGATATCAGTTTTTCAATATTTGTTTTTCAATACCGGTTTTTCAATATCGGTTCTAATATCGGTTTCAATAGCAGTTTTTCAATATCGGTTTTTGAATATTTGTTTTTCAATATCGGTTTTTCAATATCGGTTGTAATATCGGATTCAATATCTGTTTTTCAATATCGGTTTTGCAATATCAGTTTTTCGATATAGGTTTTTCAATATCGGTTTTTTCAATATTTGTTCTGCAATATTGGTTTTTGAATATCGGTTCTAATATCGGATTCAATATCGGTTTTTCAATATCGGTTTTGCAATATAAGTTTTTCAATATCGGTTTTTTCAATATCGGTTTTTTCAATATCAGTTTTTCAATATCAGTTTTTCGATATAAGTTTTTCAATATCTGTTTTTCAATATTTGTTTTTCAATATCGGTTTTTCAATATCAGTTTTTCAATATTTGTTCTCCAATATCGGTTTTTGAATATCGGTTCTAATATTGGATTCAATATCGGTTTTTCAATATCGGTTTTTCAATATAGGTTTATCAATATCAGTTTTTCGATATCAGTTTTTCAATATTTGTTTTTCAATATCGGTTATTCAATATCGGTTTTGCAATATCAGTTTCTCAATATCAGTTTTTCGATATCAGTTTTTCAATATTTGTTCTCCAATATCGGTTTTTGAATATCGGTTCTAATATCGGATTCAATATCGGTTTTTCAATATCGGTTTTTCAATATCGGTATTTCAATATTTGTTTTTCAATATCGGTTTTTTCAATATCAGTTTTTTCAATATTTGTTCTCCAATATCGGTTTTTGAATATCGGTTCTAATATTGGATTCAATATCGGTTTTTCAATATAGGTTTATCAATATCAGTTTTTCGATATCAGTTTTTTCAATATTTGTTTTTCAATATCGGTTTTTTCAATATCAGTTTTTCAATATCAGTTTTTCGATATAAGTTTTTCAATATCTGTTTTTCAATATTTGTTTTTCAATATCGGTTTTTCAATATCAGTTTTTCAATATTTGTTCTCCAATATCGGTTTTTGAATATCGGTTCTAATATTGGATTCAATATCGGTTTTTCAATATCGGTTTTTCAATATAGGTTTATCAATATCAGTTTTTCGATATCAGTTTTTCAATATTTGTTTTTCAATATCGGTTATTCAATATCGGTTTTGCAATATCAGTTTCTCAATATCAGTTTTTCGATATCAGTTTTTCAATATTTGTTCTCCAATATCGGTTTTTGAATATCGGTTCTAATATCGGATTCAATATCGGTTTTTCAATATCGGTTTTTCAATATCGGTATTTCAATATTTGTTTTTTCAATATCGGTTTTTCAATATCAGTTTTTCAATATTTGTTCTCCAATATCGGTTTTTGAATATCGGTTCTAATATTGGATTCAATATCGGTTTTTCAATATAGGTTTATCAATATCAGTTTTTCGATATCAGTTTTTCAATATTTGTTTTTCAATATCGGTTTTTCAATATCGGTTTTGCAATATCAGTTTCTCAATATCAGTTTTTCGATATCAGTTTTTCAATATTTGTTCTGCAATATCGGTTTTTGAATATCGGTTCTAATATCGGATTCAATATCGGTTTTTCAATATCGGTTTTGCAATATAAGTTTTTCAATATCGGTTTTTCAATATCGGTTTTTCAATATCAGTTTTTCGATATCAGTTTTTCAATATTTGTTTTTCAATATCGGTTCTAATATCGGTTTCAATATCAGTTTTTCAATATCGGTTTAATATCGGTTTCAATATCGTTTTTTCAATATCGGTTTTTCAATATCGGTTTAATATCGGTTTCAATATCGTTTTTTCAATATCGGTTTTTCAATATCGGTTTTTCAATATCGGT
>NW_027485810.1:0-30572 GCF_050908995.1 Andrena cerasifolii
GTTCGTTTGTTCGTTTGTTCGTTTGTTCGTTTGGTCGTTTGTTCGTTGGTTCGTTTGTTCGTTTGTTCGTTTGTTCGTTTGTTCGTTTGTTCGTTGGTTCGTTGGTTCGTTGGTTCGTTGGTTCGTTTGTTCGTTGGTTCGTTTGTTCGTTTGTTTCTTTCTTTCTTTGTTCGTTTGTTCGTTTGTTCGTTTGTTCGTTGATCCGTTGGTTCGTTTGTTCGTTTGTTCGTTTGTTCGTTTCTTCGTTTGTTCGCTGGTTCGTTGGTTCGTTGGTTCGTTGGTTCGTTGGTTCGTTGGTTCGTTGGTTCGTTGGTTCGTTGGTTCGTTGGTTCGTTGGTTCGTTGGTTCGTTGGTTCGTTGGTTCGTTGGTTCGTTGGTTCGTTGGTTCGTTGGTTCGTTGGTTCGTTGGTTCGTTGGTTCGTTGGTTCGTTGGTTCGTTGATTCGTTGCTTCGTTGGTTCGTTTGTTTCTTTGTTTCTTTCTTTCTTTGTTCGTTTGTTCGTTTGTTCGTTTGTTCGTTTGTTCGTTTGTTCGTTGGGTCGTTGGTTCGTTGGTTCGTTGGTTCGTTTGTTCGTTGGTTCGTTGGTTCGTTTGTTTCTTTGTTTCTTTGTTTCTATGTTCGTTTGTTCGTTTGTTCGTTGGTTCGTTTTTTCGCTGGTTCGTTGGTTCGTTGGTTCGTTGGTTCGTTGGTTCGTTGGTTCGTTGGTTCGTTGGTTCGTTGGTTCGTTGGTTCGTTGGTTCGTTGGTTCGTTGGTTCGTTGGTTCCTTGGTTCCTTGGTTCCTTGGTTCGTTGGTTCGTTGGTTCGTTGGTTCGTTGTTTCGTTGGTTCGTTGGTTCGTTGGTTCGTTGGTTCGTTGGTTCGTTGGTTCGTTGGTTCGTTGGTTCGTTGGTTCGTTGGTTCGTTGGTTCGTTGGTTCGTTGGTTCGTTGATTCGTTGCTTCGTTGGTTCGTTTGTTTCTTTGTTTCTTTCTTTCTTTGTTCGTTTGTTCGTTTGTTCGTTTGTTCGTTTGTTCGTTTGTTCGTTGGGTCGTTGGTTCGTTGGTTCGTTGGTTCGTTTGTTCGTTGGTTCGTTGGTTCGTTTGTTTCTTTGTTTCTTTGTTTCTATGTTCGTTTGTTCGTTTGTTCGTTGGTTCGTTTTTTCGCTGGTTCGTTGGTTCGTTGGTTCGTTGGTTCGTTGGTTCGTTGGTTCGTTGGTTCGTTGGTTCGTTGGTTCGTTGGTTCGTTGGTTCGTTGGTTCGTTGGTTCGTTGGTTCCTTGGTTCCTTGGTTCCTTGGTTCGTTGGTTCGTTGGTTCGTTGGTTCGTTGTTTCGTTGGTTCGTTGGTTCGTTCGTTCGTTGGTTCGTTGGTTCGTTGGTTCGTTGGTTCGTTGGTTCGTTGGTTCGCTGGTTCGTTGTTTCGTTGGTTCGTTGGTTCGTTGGTTCGTTGGCTCGTTGGTTCGTTGGTTCGTTGGTTCGTTGGTTCGTTTGTTTCTTTGTTTCTTTGTTTCTTTCTTTCTTTTTTTCTTTGTTCGTTGGTTCGTTGGTTCGTTGGTTCGTTGGTTCGTTGGTTCGTTGGTTCGTTGGTTCGTTGGTTCGTTGGTTCGTTGGTTCGTTGGTTCGTTGATTCGTTGGTTCGTTGGTTCGTTTGTTTCTTTGTTTCTTTCTTTCTTTGTTCGTTTGTTCGTTTGTTCGTTTGTTCGTTTGTTCGTTTGTTCGTTTGTTCGTTTGTTCGTTTGTTCGTTTGTTCGTTGGGTCGTTGGTTCGTTGGTTCGTTGGTTCGTTTGTTCGTTGGTTCGTTGGTTCGTTTGTTTCTTTGTTTCTTTGTTTCTTTGTTTCTTTGTTCGTTTGTTCGTTTGTTCGTTGGTTCGTTTTTTCGTTGGTTCGTTGGTTCGTTGGTTCGTTGGTTCGTTGGTTCGTTGATTCGTTGGTTCGTTGGTTCGTTTGTTTCTTTGTTTCTTTCTTTCTTTGTTCGTTTGTTCGTTTGTTCGTTTGTTCGTTTGTTCGTTGGGTCGTTGGTTCGTTGGTTCGTTGGTTCGTTTGTTCGTTGGTTCGTTGGTTCGTTTGTTTCTTTGTTTCTTTGTTTCTTTGTTCGTTTGTTCGTTTGTTCGTTGGTTCGTTTTTTCGCTGGTTCGTTGGTTCGTTGGTTCGTTGGTTCGTTGGTTCGTTGGTTCGTTGGTTCGTTGGTTCGTTGGTTCGTTGGTTCGTTGGTTCGTTGGTTCGTTGGTTCGTTGGTTCGTTGGTTCCTTGGATCCTTGGTTCCTTTGTTCCTTGGTTCGTTGGTTCGTTGGTTCGTTGGTTCGTTGTTTCGTTGGTTCGTTGGTTCGTTGGTTCGTTGGTTCGTTGGTTCGTTGGTTCGTTGGTTCGTTGGTTCGTTTGTTTCTTTGTTTCTTTCTTTCTTTGTTCGTTTGTTCGTTTGTTCGTTTGTTCGTTGGTTCGATTGTTCGTTTGTTCGCTGGTTCGTTGGTTCGTTGGTTCGTTGGTTCGTTGGTTCGTTGGTTCGTTGGTTCGTTGGTTCATTGGTTCGTTGGTTCGTTGGTTCGTTGGTTCGTTGGTTCGTTGGTTCGTTGGTTCGTTGGTTCGTTGGTTCATTGGTTCGTTGGTTCGTTGGTTCGTTGGTTCGTTGGTTCGTTGGTTCGTTGGTTCGTTGGTTCGTTGGTTCGTTGGTTCGTTGGTTCGTTGGTTCGTTGGTTCGTTGGTTCGTTGGTTCGTTGGTTCGTTTGTTTCTTTGTTTCTTTCTTTCTTTGTTCGTTCGTTCGTTTGTTCGCTTGTTCGTTGATCCGTTGGTTCGTTTGTTCGTTTGTTCGTTTGTTCGTTGGTTCGTTGGTTCGTTGGTTCGTTGGTTCGTTGGTTCGTTGGTTCGTTGGTTCGTTGGTTCCTTGGTTCCTTGGTTCCTTGGTTCCTTGGTTCGTTGGTTCGTTGGTTCGTTGGTTCGTTGGTTCGTTGTTTCGTTGGTTCGTTGGTTCGTTGGTTCGTTGGTTCGTTGGTTCGTTGGTTCGTTGGTTCGTTGGTTCGTTGGTTCGTTGGTTCGTTGGTTCGTTGGTTCGTTGGTTCGTTGGTGCGTTGGTTCGTTGGTTCGTTGGTTCGTTGGTTCGTTGGTTCGTTGGTTCGTTGGTTCGTTTGTTCGTTGGTTCGTTGGTTCGTTTGTTTCTTTGTTTCTTTCTTTCTTTGTTCGTTTGTTCGTTTGTTCGTTGGTTCGTTTTTTCGTTTGTTCGCTGGTTCGTTGGTTCGTTGGTTCGTTGGTTCGTTGGTTCGTTGGTTCGTTGGTTCGTTGGTTCGTTGGTTCCTTGGTTCCTTGGTTCCTTGGTTCGTTGGTTCGTTGGTTCGTTGGTTCGTTGGTTCGTTGTTTCGTTGGTTCGTTGGTTTGTTGGTTCGTTGGTTCGTTGGTTCGTTGGTTCGTTGGTTCGTTGGTTCGTTGGTTCGTTTGTTTCTTTGTTTCTTTCTTTCTTTGTTCGTTTGTTCGTTTGTTCGTTTGTTCGTTGCTTCGATTGTTCGTTTGTTCGCTGGTTCGTTGGTTCGTTGGTTCGTTGGTTCGTTGGTTCGTTGGTTCGTTGGTTCGTTGGTTCGTTGTTTCGTTGGTTCGTTGGTTCGTTGGTTCGTTGGTTCGTTGGTTCGTTGGTTCGTTGGTTCGTTGGTTCGTTGGTTCGTTGGTTCGTTGGTTCGTTGGTTCGTTGGTTCGTTGGTTTGTTGGTTCGTTGGTTCGTTGGTTCGTTGGTTCGTTTGTTTCTTTGTTTCTTTCTTTCTTTGTTCGTTCGTTCGTTTGTTCGTTTGTTCGTTGGTTCGTTGGTTCGTTGGTTCGTTGGTTCGTTGGTTCGTTGGTTCGTTGGTTCGTTGGTTCGTTGGTGCGTTGGTTCGTTGGTTCGTTGGTTCGTTGGTTCGTTGGTTCGTTTGTTTCTTTGTTTCTTTCTTTCTTTGTTCGTTCGTTCGTTTGTTCGCTTGTTCGTTGATCCGTTGGTTCGTTTGTTCGTTTGTTCGTTTGTTCGTTGGTTCGTTGGTTCGTTGGTTCGTTGGTTCGTTGGTTCGTTGGTTCGTTGGTTCGTTGGTTCGTTGGTTCGTTGGTTCCTTGGTTCCTTGGTTCCTTGGTTCGTTGGTTCGTTGGTTCGTTGGTTCGTTGGTTCGTTGTTTCGTTGGTTCGTTGGTTCGTTGGTTCGTTGGTTCGTTGGTTCGTTGGTTCGTTGGTTCGTTGGTTCGTTGGTTCGTTGGTTCGTTGGTTCGTTGGTTCGTTGGTTCGTTGGTTCGTTGGTTCGTTGGTTCGTTGGTGCGTTGGTTCGTTGGTTCGTTGGTTCGTTGGTTCGTTGGTTCGTTGGTTCGTTGGTTCGTTGGTTCGTTGGTTCGTTTGTTCGTTGGTTCGTTGGTTCGTTTGTTTCTTTGTTTCTTTCTTTCTTTGTTCGTTTGTTCGTTTGTTCGTTGGTTCGTTTTTTCGTTTGTTCGCTGGTTCGTTGGTTCGTTGGTTCGTTGGTTCGTTGGTTCGTTGGTTCGTTGGTTCGTTGGTTCGTTGGTTCGTTGGTTCGTTTGTTCGTTGGTTCGTTGGTTCGTTTGTTTCTTTGTTTCTTTCTTTCTTTGTTCGTTTGTTCGTTTGTTCGTTGGT
Organism: Andrena cerasifolii; assembly: GCF_050908995.1. Lineage (NCBI taxonomy): Eukaryota > Metazoa > Arthropoda > Insecta > Hymenoptera > Andrenidae > Andrena > Andrena cerasifolii. The sequence continues at coordinate 4,563 of NW_027485810.1, forward strand.
TCGTTTTTTCGTTTGTTCGCTGGTTCGTTGGTTCGTTGGTTCGTTGGTTCGTTGGTTCGTTGGTTCGTTGGTTCGTTGGTTCGTTGGTTCCTTGGTTCCTTGGTTCCTTGGTTCCTTGGTTCGTTGGTTCGTTGGTTCGTTGGTTCGTTGTTTCGTTGGTTCGTTGGTTTGTTGGTTCGTTGGTTCGTTGGTTCGTTGGTTCGTTGGTTCGTTTGTTTCTTTGTTTCTTTCTTTCTTTGTTCGTTTGTTCGTTTGTTCGTTTGTTCGTTGCTTCGATTGTTCGTTTGTTCGCTGGTTCGTTGGTTCGTTGGTTCGTTGGTTCGTTGGTTCGTTGGTTCGTTGGTTCGTTGGTTCGTTGTTTCGTTGGTTCGTTGGTTCGTTGGTTCGTTGGTTCGTTGGTTCGTTGGTTCGTTGGTTCGTTGGTTCGTTGGTTCGTTGGTTCGTTGGTTCGTTGGTTCGTTGGTTTGTTGGTTCGTTGGTTCGTTGGTTCGTTGGTTCGTTTGTTTCTTTGTTTCTTTCTTTCTTTGTTCGTTCGTTCGTTTGTTCGTTTGTTCGTTGGTTCGTTGGTTCGTTGGTTCGTTGGTTCGTTGGTTCGTTGGTTCGTTGGTTCGTTGGTTCGTTGGTTCGTTGGTTCGTTGGTGCGTTGGTTCGTTGGTTCGTTGGTTCGTTGGTTCGTTGGTTCGTTTGTTTCTTTGTTTCTTTCTTTCTTTGTTCGTTCGTTCGTTTGTTCGCTTGTTCGTTGATCCGTTGGTTCGTTTGTTCGTTTGTTCGTTTGTTCGTTGGTTCGTTGGTTCGTTGGTTCGTTGGTTCGTTGGTTCGTTGGTTCGTTGGTTCGTTGGTTCGTTGGTTCGTTGGTTCCTTGGTTCCTTGGTTCCTTGGTTCGTTGGTTCGTTGGTTCGTTGGTTCGTTGGTTCGTTGTTTCGTTGGTTCGTTGGTTCGTTGGTTCGTTGGTTCGTTGGTTCGTTGGTTCGTTGGTTCGTTGGTTCGTTGGTTCGTTGGTTCGTTGGTTCGTTGGTTCGTTGGTTCGTTGGTTCGTTGGTTCGTTGGTGCGTTGGTTCGTTGGTTCGTTGGTTCGTTGGTTCGTTGGTTCGTTGGTTCGTTGGTTCGTTGGTTCGTTTGTTCGTTGGTTCGTTGGTTCGTTTGTTTCTTTGTTTCTTTCTTTCTTTGTTCGTTTGTTCGTTTGTTCGTTGGTTCGTTTTTTCGTTTGTTCGCTGGTTCGTTGGTTCGTTGGTTCGTTGGTTCGTTGGTTCGTTGGTTCGTTGGTTCGTTGGTTCGTTGGTTCGTTGGTTCGTTGGTTCCTTGGTTCCTTGGTTCCTTGGTTCCTTGGTTCGTTGGTTCGTTGGTTCGTTGGTTCGTTGTTTCGTTGGTTCGTTGGTTTGTTGGTTCGTTGGTTCGTTGGTTCGTTGGTTCGTTGGTTCGTTGGTTCGTTTGTTTCTTTGTTTCTTTCTTTCTTTGTTCGTTTGTTCGTTTGTTCGTTTGTTCGTTGGTTCGATTGTTCGTTTGTTCGCTGGTTCGTTGGTTCGTTGGTTCGTTGGTTCGTTGGTTCGTTGGTTCGTTGGTTCGTTGGTTCGTTGGTTCGTTGGTTCGTTGGTTCGTTGGTTCGTTGGTTCGTTGGTTCGTTGGTTCGTTGGTTCCTTGGTTCGTTGGTTCGCTGGTTCGTTGGTTTGTTGGTTCGTTGGTTCGTTGGTTCGTTGGTTCGTTTGTTTCTTTGTTTCTTTCTTTCTTTGTTCGTTCGTTCGTTTGTTCGTTTGTTCGTTGGTTCGTTGGTTCGTTGGTTCGTTGGTTCGTTGGTTCGTTGGTTCGTTGGTTCGTTGGTTCGTTGGTTCGTTGGTTCGTTGGTTCGTTGGTGCGTTGGTTCGTTGGTTCGTTGGTTCGTTGGTTCGTTGATCCGTTGGTTCGTTTGTTCGTTTGTTCGTTTGTTCGTTGGTTCGTTGGTTCGTTGGTTCGTTGGTTCGTTGGTTCGTTGGTTCGATGGTTCCTTGGTTCCTTGGTTCCTTGGTTCCTTGGTTCGTTGGTTCGTTGGTTCGTTGGTTCGTTGGTTCGTTGTTTCGTTGGTTCGTTGGTTCGTTGGTTCGTTGGTTCGTTGATTCGTTGGTTCGTTGGTTCGTTGGTTCGTTTGTTTCTTTGTTTCTTTCTTTCTTTGTTCGTTTGTTCGTTTGTTCGTTTGTTCGTTGGTTCGATTGTTCGTTTGTTCGCTGGTTCGTTAGGTCGTTGGTTCGTTGGTTCGTTGGTTCGTTTGTTCGTTGGTTCGTTGGTTCGTTTGTTTCTTTGTTTCTTTCTTTCTTTGTTCGTTTGTTCGTTTGTTCGTTGGTTCGTTTTTTCGTTTGTTCGCTGGTTCGTTGGTTCGTTGGTTCGTTGGTTCGTTGGTTCGTTAGTTCGTTGGTTCGTTGGTTCGTTGGTTCGTTGGTTCGTTGGTTCGTTGGTTCCTTGGTTCCTTGGTTCCTTGGTTCCTTGGTTCGTTTGTTCGTTGGTTCGTTGGTTCGTTGTTTCGTTGGTTCGTTGGTTCGTTTTTTCGTTGGTTCGTTGGTTCGTTGGTTCGTTTGTTTCTTTGTTTCTTTCTTTCTTTGTTCGTTTGTTCGTTTGTTCGTTTGTTCGTTGGTTCGATTGTTCTTTTGTTCGCTGGTTCGTTGGTTCGTTGGTTCGTTGGTTCGTTGGTTCGTTGGTTCGTTGGTTCGTTGGTTCGTTGGTTCGTTGGTTCGTTGGTTCGTTGGTTCGTTGGTTCGTTTGTTTCTTTGTTTCTTTCTTTCTTTGTTCGTTCGTTCGTTTGTTCGCTTGTTCGTTGATCCGTTGGTTCGTTTGTTCGTTTGTTCGTTTGTTCGTTGGTTCGTTGGTTCGTTGGTTCGTTGGTTCGTTGGTTCGTTGGTTCGTTGGTTCGTTGGTTCCTTGGTTCCTTGGTTCCTTGGTTCCTTGGTTCGTTGGTTCGTTGGTTCGTTGGTTCGTTGGTTCGTTGTTTCGTTGGTTCGTTGGTTCGTTGGTTCGTTGGTTCGTTGGTTCGTTGGTTCGTTGGTTCGTTGGTTCGTTGGTTCGTTGGTTCGTTGGTTCGTTGGTTCGTTGGTTCGTTGGTGCGTTGGTTCGTTGGTTCGTTGGTTCGTTGGTTCGTTGGTTCGTTGGTTCGTTGGTTCGTTTGTTCGTTGGTTCGTTGGTTCGTTTGTTTCTTTGTTTCTTTCTTTCTTTGTTCGTTTGTTCGTTTGTTCGTTGGTTCGTTTTTTCGTTTGTTCGCTGGTTCGTTGGTTCGTTGGTTCGTTGGTTCGTTGGTTCGTTGGTTCGTTGGTTCGTTGGTTCGTTGGTTCCTTGGTTCCTTGGTTCCTTGGTTCCTTGGTTCCTTGGTTCGTTGGTTCGTTGGTTCGTTGGTTCGTTGTTTCGTTGGTTCGTTGGTTTGTTGGTTCGTTGGTTCGTTGGTTCGTTGGTTCGTTGGTTCGTTGGTTCGTTGGTTCGTTTGTTTCTTTGTTTCTTTCTTTCTTTGTTCGTTTGTTCGTTTGTTCGTTTGTTCGTTGGTTCGATTGTTCGTTTGTTCGCTGGTTCGTTGGTTCGTTGGTTCGTTGGTTCGTTGGTTCGTTGGTTCGTTGGTTCGTTGGTTCGTTGTTTCGTTGGTTCGTTGGTTCGTTGGTTCGTTGGTTCGTTGGTTCGTTGGTTCGTTGGTTCGTTGGTTCGTTGGTTCGTTGGTTCGTTGGTTCGTTGGTTCGTTGGTTTGTTGGTTCGTTGGTTCGTTGGTTCGTTGGTTCGTTTGTTTCTTTGTTTCTTTCTTTCTTTGTTCGTTCGTTCGTTTGTTCGTTTGTTCGTTGGTTCGTTGGTTCGTTGGTTCGTTGGTTCGTTGGTTCGTTGGTTCGTTGGTTCGTTGGTTCGTTGGTTCGTTGGTTCGTTGGTGCGTTGGTTCGTTGGTTCGTTGGTTCGTTGGTTCGTTGGTTCGTTGGTTCGTTTGTTTCTTTGTTTCTTTCTTTCTTTGTTCGTTCGTTCGTTTGTTCGCTTGTTCGTTGATCCGTTGGTTCGTTTGTTCGTTTGTTCGTTTGTTCGTTGGTTCGTTGGTTCGTTGGTTCGTTGGTTCGTTGGTTCGTTGGTTCGTTGGTTCGTTGGTTCGTTGGTTCGTTGGTTCCTTGGTTCCTTGGTTCCTTGGTTCGTTGGTTCGTTGGTTCGTTGGTTCGTTGGTTCGTTGTTTCGTTGGTTCGTTGGTTCGTTGGTTCGTTGGTTCGTTGGTTCGTTGGTTCGTTGGTTCGTTGGTTCGTTGGTTCGTTGGTTCGTTTGTTCGTTGGTTCGTTGGTTCGTTTGTTTCTTTGTTTCTTTCTTTCTTTGTTCGTTTGTTCGTTTGTTCGTTGGTTCGTTTTTTCGTTTGTTCGCTGGTTCGTTGGTTCGTTGGTTCGTTGGTTCGTTGGTTCGTTGGTTCGTTGGTTCGTTGGTTCGTTGGTTCGTTGGTTCGTTGGTTCGTTGGTTCCTTGGTTCCTTGGTTCCTTGGTTCCTTGGTTCGTTGGTTCGTTGGTTCGTTGGTTCGTTGTTTCGTTGGTTCGTTGGTTTGTTGGTTCGTTGGTTCGTTGGTTCGTTGGTTCGTTGGTTCGTTGGTTCGTTGGTTCGTTTGTTTCTTTGTTTCTTTCTTTCTTTGTTCGTTTGTTCGTTTGTTCGTTTGTTCGTTGGTTCGATTGTTCGTTTGTTCGCTGGTTCGTTGGTTCGTTGGTTCGTTGGTTCGTTGGTTCGTTGGTTCGTTGGTTCGTTGGTTCGTTGGTTCGTTGGTTCGTTGGTTCGTTGGTTCGTTGGTTCGTTGGTTCGTTGGTTCGTTGGTTCGTTGGTTCGTTGGTTCGCTGGTTCGTTGGTTTGTTGGTTCGTTGGTTCGTTGGTTCGTTGGTTCGTTGGTTCGTTTGTTTCTTTGTTTCTTTCTTTCTTTGTTCGTTCGTTCGTTTGTTCGTTTGTTCGTTGGTTCGTTGGTTCGTTGGTTCGTTGGTTCGTTGGTTCGTTGGTTCGTTGGTTCGTTGGTTCGTTGGTTCGTTGGTTCGTTGGTTCGTTGGTGCGTTGGTTCGTTGGTTCGTTGGTTCGTTGGTTCGTTGATCCGTTGGTTCGTTTGTTCGTTTGTTCGTTTGTTCGTTGGTTCGTTGGTTCGTTGGTTCGTTGGTTCGTTGGTTCGTTGGTTCGATGGTTCCTTGGTTCCTTGGTTCCTTGGTTCCTTGGTTCGTTGGTTCGTTGGTTCGTTGGTTCGTTGGTTCGTTGTTTCGTTGGTTCGTTGGTTCGTTGATTCGTTGGTTCGTTGGTTCGTTGGTTCGTTTGTTTCTTTGTTTCTTTCTTTCTTTGTTCGTTTGTACGTTTGTTCGTTTGTTCGTTGGTTCGATTGTTCGTTTGTTCGCTGGTTCGTTAGGTCGTTGGTTCGTTGGTTCGTTGGTTCGTTTGTTCGTTGGTTCGTTGGTTCGTTTGTTTCTTTGTTTCTTTCTTTCTTTGTTCGTTTGTTCGTTTGTTCGTTGGTTCGTTTTTTCGTTTGTTCGCTGGTTCGTTGGTTCGTTGGTTCGTTGGTTCGTTGGTTCGTTGGTTCGTTGGTTCGTTGGTTCGTTGGTTCGTTGGTTCGTTGGTTCGTTGGTTCGTTGGTTCGTTGGTTCCTTGGTTCCTTGGTTCCTTGGTTCCTTGGTTCGTTGGTTCGTTGGTTCGTTGGTTCGTTGTTTCGTTGGTTCGTTGGTTCGTTTTTTCGTTGGTTCGTTGGTTCGTTGGTTCGTTGGTTCGTTGGTTCGTTTGTTTCTTTGTTTCTTTCTTTCTTTGTTCGTTTGTTCGTTTGTTCGTTTGTTCGTTGGTTCGATTGTTCTTTTGTTCGCTGGTTCGTTGGTTCGTTGGTTCGATGGTTCGTTGGTTCGTTGGTTCGTTGGTTCGTTGGTTCGTTGGTTCGTTGGTTCGTTGGTTCGTTGGTTCGTTGGTTCGTTGGTTCGTTGGTTCGTTGGTTCGTTGGTTCGTTGGTTCGTTGGTTCGTTGGTTCGTTTGTTTCTTTGTTTCTTTCTTTCTTTGTTCGTTCGTTCGTTTGTTCGTTTGTTCGTTGGTTCGTTGGTTCGTTGGTTAGTTGGTTCGTTGGTTCGTTGGTTCGTTGGTTCGTTGGTTCGTTGGTTCGTTGGTTCGTTGGTTCGTTGGTTCGTTGGTTCGTTGGTTCGTTGGTTCGTTGGTTCGTTGGTTCCTTGGTTCCTTGGTTCCTTGGTTCCTTGGTTCGTTGGATCGTTGGTTCGTTGGTTCGTTGTTTCGTTGGTTCGTTGGTTCGTTTTTTCGTTGGTTCGTTGGTTCGTTGGTTCGTTTGTTTCTTTGTTTCTTTCTTTCTTTGTTCGTTTGTTCGTTTTTTCGTTTGTTCGTTGGTTCGATTGTTCTTTTGTTCGCTGGTTCGTTGGTTCGTTGGTTCGTTGGTTCGTTGGTTCGTTGGTTCGTTGGTTCGTTGGTTCGTTGGTTCGTTGGTTCGTTGGTTCGTTGGTTCGTTGGTTCGTTGGTTCGTTGGTTCGTTGGTTCGCTGGTTCGTTGGTTCGTTGGTTCGTTGGTTCGTTGGTTCGTTGGTTCGTTGGTTCGTTTGTTTCTTTGTTTCTTTCTTTCTTTGTTCGTTCGTTCGTTTGTTCGTTTGTTCGTTGGTTCGTTGGTTCGTTGGTTCGTTGGTTCGTTGGTTCGTTGGTTCGTTGGTTCGTTGGTTCGTTGGTTCGTTGGTTCGTTGGTGCGTTGGTTCGTTGGTTCGTTGGTTCGTTGGTTCGTTGGTTCGTTGGTTCGTTGGTTCGTTGGTTCGTTGGTTCGTTGGTTCGTTGTTTCGTTGGTTCGTTGGTTCGTTGGTTCTTTGGTTCGTTGGCTCGTTGGTTCGTTGGTTCGTTGGTTCGTTGGTTCGTTGGTTCGTTGGTTCGTTGGTTCGTTGGTTCGTTGGTTCGTTGGTTCGTTGGTTCGTTGGTTCGTTGGTTCGTTGGTTCCTTGGTTCCTTGGTTCGTTGGTTCGTTGGTTCGTTGGTTCGTTGGTTCGTTGGTTCGTTGGTTCGTTGGATCGTTGGTTCGTTGGTTCGTTGGTTCGTTGGTTCGTTGGTTCGTTGGTTCGTTGGTTCGTTGGTTCGTTGTTTCGTTGGTTCGTTGGTTCGTTGGTTCGTTGGTTCGTTTGTTTCTTTGTTTCTTTCTTTCTTTGTTCGTTCGTTCGTTTGTTCGTTTGTTCGTTGGTTCGTTGGTTCGTTGGTTAGTTGGTTCGTTGGTTCGTTGGTTCGTTGGTTCGTTGGTTCGTTGGTTCGATGGTTCCTTGGTTCCTTGGTTCCTTGGTTCCTTGGTTCGTTGGTTCGTTGGTTCGTTGGTTCGTTGGTTCGTTGTTTCGTTGGTTCGTTGGTTCGTTGGTTCGTTGGTTCGTTGATTCGTTGGTTCGTTGGTTCGTTGGTTCGTTTGTTTCTTTGTTTCTTTCTTTCTTTGTTCGTTTGTTCGTTTGTTCGTTTGTTCGTTGGTTCGATTGTTCGTTTGTTCGCTGGTTCGTTAGGTCGTTGGTTCGTTGGTTCGTTGGTTCGTTTGTTCGTTGGTTCGTTGGTTCGTTTGTTTCTTTGTTTCTTTGTTTCTTTCTTTCTTTGTTCGTTTGTTCGTTTGTTCGTTGTTTCGTTTTTTCGTTTGTTCGCTGGTTCGTTGGTTCGTTGGTTCGTTGGTTCGTTGGTTCGTTGGTTCGTTGGTTCGTTGGTTCGTTGGTTCGTTGGTTCGTTGGTTCCTTGGTTCCTTGGTTCCTTGGTTCGTTGGTTCGTTGGTTCGTTGGTTCGTTGTTTCGTTGGTTCGTTGGTTCGTTTTTTCGTTGGTTCGTTGGTTCGTTGGTTCGTTGGTTCGTTGGTTCGTTTGTTTCTTTGTTTCTTTCTTTCTTTGTTCGTTTGTTCGTTTTTTCGTTGGTTCGTTTTTTCGTTTGTTCGCTGGTTCGTTGGTTCGTTGGTTCGTTGGTTCGTTGGTTCGTTTGTTTCTTTGTTTCTTTCTTTCTTTGTTCGTTTGTTCGTTTGTTCGTTGGTTCGTTTTTTCGTTTGTTCGCTGGTTCGTTTGTTCGCTGGTTCGTTAGGTCGTTGGTTCGTTGGTTCGTTGGTTCGTTTGTTCGTTGGTTCGTTGGTTCGTTTGTTTCTTTGTTTCTTTCTTTCTTTGTTCGTTTGTTCGTTTGTTCGTTGGTTCGTTTTTTTCGTTTGTTCGCTGGTTCGTTGGTTCGTTGGTTCCTTGGTTCCTTGGTTCCTTGGTTCCTTGGTTCGTTGGTTCGTTGGTCGTTGGTTCGTTGGTTCGTTGTTTCGTTGGTTCGTTGGTTCGTTTTTTCGTTGGTTCGTTGGTTCGTTGGTTCGTTGGTTCGTTGGTTCGTTGGTTCGTTTGTTTCTTTGTTTCTTTCTTTCTTTGTTCGTTTGTTCGTTTGTTCGTTGGTTCGTTTTTTCGTTTGTTCGCTGGTTCGTTGGTTCGTTGGTTCGTTGGTTCGTTGGTTCGTTTGTTTCTTTGTTTCTTTCTTTCTTTGTTCGTTTGTTCGTTTGTTCGTTGGTTCGTTTTTTCGTTTGTTCGCTGGTTCGTTTGTTCGCTGGTTCGTTAGGTCGTTGGTTCGTTGGTTCGTTGGTTCGTTTGTTCGTTGGTTCGTTGGTTCGTTGTTTCGTTGGTTCGTTGGTTCGTTTTTTCGTTGGTTCGTTGGTTCGTTGGTTCGTTGGTTCGTTGGTTCGTTTGTTTCTTTGTTTCTTTCTTTCTTTGTTCGTTTGTTCGTTTGTTCGTTGGTTCGTTTTTTCGTTTGTTCGCTGGTTCGTTGGTTCGTTGGTTCGTTGGTTCATTGGTTCGTTTGTTTCTTTGTTTCTTTCTTTCTTTGTTCGTTTGTTCGTTTGTTCGTTGGTTCGTTTTTTCGTTTGTTCGCTGGTTCGTTTGTTCGCTGGTTCGTTAGGTCGTTGGTTCGTTGGTTCGTTGGTTCGTTTGTTCGTTGGTTCGTTGGTTCGTTGGTTCGTTTGTTTCTTTGTTTCTTTCTTTCTTTGTTCGTTTGTTCGTTTGTTCGTTGGTTCGTTTTTTCGTTTGTTCGCTGGTTCGTTGGTTCGTTGGTTCCTTGGTTCCTTGGTTCCTTGGTTCCTTGGTTCGTTGGTTCGTTGGTTCGTTGGTTCGTTGTTTCGTTGGTTCGTTGGTTCGTTTTTTCGTTGGTTCGTTGGTTCGTTGGTTCGTTGGTTCGTTGGTTCGTTTGTTTCTTTGTTTCTTTCTTTCTTTGTTCGTTTGTTCGTTTGTTCGTTGGTTCGTTTTTTCGTTTGTTCGCTGGTTCGTTGGTTCGTTGGTTCGTTGGTTCGTTGGTTCGTTTGTTTCTTTGTTTCTTTCTTTCTTTGTTCGTTTGTTCGTTTGTTCGTTGGTTCGTTTTTTCGTTTGTTCGCTGGTTCGTTTGTTCGCTGGTTCGTTAGGTCGTTGGTTCGTTGGTTCGTTGGTTCGTTTGTTCGTTGGTTCGTTGGTTCGTTTGTTTCTTTGTTTCTTTCTTTCTTTGTTCGTTTGTTCGTTTGTTCGTTGGTTCGTTTTTTCGTTTGTTCGCTGGTTCGTTGGTTCGTTGGTTCGTTGGTTCGTTGGTTCGTTGGTTCGTTGGTTCGTTGGTTCGTTGGTTCGTTGGTTCGTTGGTTCGTTGGTTCCTTGTTTCCTTGGTTCCTTGGTTCGTTGGTTCGTTGGTTCGTTGGTTCGTTGTTTCGTTGGTTCGTTGGTTCGTTTTTTCGTTGGTTCGTTGGTTCGTTGGTTCGTTGGTTCGTTGGTTCGTTTGTTTCTTTGTTTCTTTCTTTCTTTGTTCGTTTGTTCGTTTGTTCGTTTGTTCGTTGGTTCGATTGTTCTTTTGTTCGCTGGTTCGTTGGTTCGTTGGTTCGTTGGTTCGTTGGTTCGTTGGTTCGTTGGTTCGTTGGTTCGTTGGTTCGTTGGTTCGTTGGTTCGTTGGTTCGTTGGTTCGTTGGTTCGTTGGTTCGTTGGTTCGTTGGTTCGTTGGTTCGTTGGTTCGTTGGTTCGTTGGTTCGTTGGTTCGTTTGTTCCTTTGTTTCTTTCTTTCTTTGTTCGTTCGTTCGTTTGTTCGTTTGTTCGTTGGTTCGTTGGTTCGTTGGTTAGTTGGTTCGTTGGTTCGTTGGTTCGTTGGTTCGTTGGTTCGTTGGTTCGTTGGTTCGTTGATTCGTTGGTTCGTTGGTTCGTTGGTTCGTTGGTTCGTTGGTTCGTTGGTTCGTTGGTTCGTTGGTTCCTTGGTTCCTTGGTTCCTTGGTTCGTTGGATCGTTGGTTCGTTGGTTCGTTGTTTCGTTGGTTCGTTGGTTCGTTTTTTCGTTTCTTCGTTTTTTCGTTTGTTCGTTGGTTCGATTGTTCTTTTGTTCGCTGGTTCGTTGGTTCGTTGGTTCGTTGGTTCGTTGGTTCGTTGGTTCGTTGGTTCGTTGTTTCGTTGGTTCGTTGGTTCGTTTTTTCGTTGGTTCGTTGGTTCGTTGGTTCGTTGGTTCGTTTGTTCGTTGGTTCGTTGGTTCGTTGGTTCGTTGGTTCCTTGGTTCCTTGGTTCCTTGGTTCCTTGGTTCGTTGGTTCGTTGGTTCGTTGGTTCGTTGTTTCGTTGGTTCGTTGGTTCGTTTTTTCGTTGGTTCGTTGGTTCGTTGGTTCGTTGGTTCGTTGGTTCGTTTGTTTCTTTGTTTCTTTCTTTCTTTGTTCGTTTGTTCGTTTGTTCGTTTGTTCGTTTGTTCGTTGGTTCGATTGTTCTTTTGTTCGCTGGTTCGTTAGGTCGTTGGTTCGTTGGTTCGTTGGTTCGTTGGTTCGTATGTTCGTTGGTTCGTTGGTTCGTTTGTTTCTTTGTTTCTTTCTTTCTTTGTTCGTTTGTTCGTTTGTTCGTTGGTTCGTTTTTTCGTTTGTTCGCTGGTTCGTTGGTTCGTTGGTTCGTTGGTTCGTTGGTTCGTTGGTTCGTTGGTTCGTTGGTTCGTTGGTTCGTTGGTTCGTTGGTTCCTTGGTTCCTTGGTTCCTTGGTTCCTTGGTTCGTTGGTTCGTTGGTTCGTTGGTTCGTTGTTTCGTTGGTTCGTTGGTTCGTTTTTTCGTTGGTTCGTTGGTTCGTTGGTTCGTTGGTTCGTTGGTTCGTTTGTTTCTTTGTTTCTTTCTTTCTTTGTTCGTTTGTGCGTTTGTGCGTTTGTTCGTTGGTTCGATTGTTCTTTTGTTCGCTGGTTCGTTGGTTCGTTGGTTCGTTGGTTCGTTGGTTCGTTGGTTCGTTGGTTCGTTGGTTCGTTGGTTCGTTGGTTCGTTGGTTCGTTGGTTCGTTGGTTCGTTGGTTCGTTGGTTCGTTGGTTCGTTGGTTCGTTGGTTCGTTGTTTCGTTGGTTCGTTGGTTCGTTGGTTCTTTGGTTCGTTGGTTCGTTGGTTCGTTGGTTCGTTGGTTCGTTGGTTCGTTGGTTCGTTGGTTCGTTGGTTCGTTGGTTCGTTGGTTCGTTTTGTTGGTTCGTTGGTTCGTTGGTTCGTTGGTTCGTTGATTCGTTGGTTCGTTGGTTCGTTGGTTCGTTTGTTTCTTTGTTTCTTTCTTTCTTTGTTCGTTTGTTCGTTTGTTCGTTTGTTCGTTGGTTCGATTGTTCGTTTGTTCGTTGGTTCGTTTGTTTCTTTGTTTCTTTCTTTCTTTGTTCGTTTGTTCGTTGGTTCGTTGGTTCGTTTGTTTCTTTGTTTCTTTCTTTCTTTGTTCGTTTGTTCGTTTGTTCGTTGGTTCGTTTTTTCGTTTGTTCGCTGGTTCGTTGGTTCGTTGGTTCGTTGGTTAGTTGGTTCGTTGGTTCGTTGGTTCGTTGGTTCGTTGGTTCGTTGGTTCGTTGGTTCCTTGGTTCCTTGGTTCCTTGGTTCCTTGGTTCGTTGGTTCGTTGGTTCGTTGGTTCGTTGTTTCGTTGGTTCGTTGGTTCGTTTTTTCGTTGGTTCGTTGGTTCGTTGGTTCGTTGGTTCGTTGGTTCGTTTGTTTCTTTGTTTCTTTCTTTCTTTGTTCGTTTGTTCGTTTGTTCGTTTGTTCGTTTGTTCGTTGGTTCGATTGTTCTTTTGTTCGCTGGTTCGTTGGTTCGTTGGTTCGTTGGTTGTTCGTTGGTTCGTTGGTTCGTTGGTTCGTTGGTTCGTTGGTTGGTTCGTTGGTTCGTTGGTTCGTTGGTTCGTTGGTTCGTTGGTTCGTTGGTTCGTTGGTTCGTTGGTTCGTTGGTTCGTTGGTTCGTTGGTTCCTTGGTTCCTTGGTTCCTTGGTTCCTTGGTTCGTTGGTTCGTTGGTTCGTTGGTTCGTTGTTTCGTTGGTTCGTTGGTTCGTTTTTTCGTTGGTTCGTTGGTTCGTTGGTTCGTTGGTTCGTTGGTTCGTTTGTTTCTTTGTTTCTTTCTTTCTTTGTTCGTTTGTTCGTTTGTTCGTTTGTTCGTTTGTTCGTTGGTTCGATTGTTCTTTTGTTCGCTGGTTCGTTGGTTCGTTGGTTCGTTGGTTCGTTGGTTCGTTGGTTCGTTGGTTCGTTGGTTCGTTGGTTCGTTGGTTCGTTGGTTCGTTGGTTCGTTGGTTCGTTGGTTCGTTGGTTCGTTGGTTCGTTGGTTCGTTGGTTCGTTGGTTCGTTGGTTCGTTGGTTCGTTGGTTCGTTGGTTCGTTTGTTTCTTTGTTTCTTTCTTTCTTTGTTCGTTCGTTCGTTTGTTCGTTTGTTCGTTGGTTCGTTGGTTCGTTGGTTCGTTGGTTCGTTGGTTCGTTGGTTCGTTAGTTCGTTGGTTCGTTGGTTCGTTGGTTCGTTGGTTCGTTGTGTTCGTTGGTTCGTTGGTTCGTTGGTTCGTTGGTTCGTTGGTTCGTTGGTTCGTTGGTTCGTTGGTTCGTTGGTTCGTTGGTTCGTTGGTTCGTTGGTTCGTTGGTTCGTTGGTTCGTTGGTTCGTTGGTTCGTTGGTTCGTTGGTTCGTTTGTTTCTTTGTTGCTTTCTTTCTTTGTTCGTTTGTTCGTTTGTTCGTTGGTTCGTTTGTTCGTTTGTTCGCTGGTTCGTTGGTTCGTTGGTTCGTTGGTTCGTTGTTTCGTTGGTTCGTTGGTTCGTTGGTTCGTTGGTTCGTTGGTTCGTTGGTTCGTTGGTTCGTTGGTTCGTTGGTTCGTTGGTTCGTTGGTTCGTTGGTTCGTTGGTTCGTTTGTTCGTTTGTTCGTTGGTTCGTTTGTTCGTTTGTTCGCTGGTTCGTTGGTTCGTTGGTTCGTTGGTTCGTTTGTTCGTTGGTTCGTTGGTTCGTTGGTTCGTTTGTTTCTTTGTTTCTTTCTTTCTTTGTTCGTTTGTTCGTTTGTTCGTTGGTTCGTTTTTTCGTTTGTTCGCTGGTTCGTTGGTTCGTTGGTTCCTTGGTTCCTTGGTTCCTTGGTTCCTTGGTTCGTTGGTTCGTTGGTTCGTTGTTTCGTTGTTTCGTTGGTTCGTTGGTTCGTTTTTTCGTTGGTTCGTTGGTTCGTTGGTTCGTTGGTTCGTTGGTTCGTTTGTTTCTTTGTTTCTTTCTTTCTTTGTTCGTTTGTTCGTTTGTTCGTTGGTTCGTTTTTTCGTTTGTTCGCTGGTTCGTTGGTTCGTTGGTTCGTTGGTTCGTTGGTTCGTTTGTTTCTTTGTTTCTTTCTTTCTTTGTTCGTTTGTTCGTTTGTTCGTTGGTTCGTTTTTTCGTTTGTTCGCTGGTTCGTTTGTTCGCTGGTTCGTTAGGTCGTTGGTTCGTTGGTTCGTTGGTTCGTTTGTTCGTTGGTTCGTTGGTTCGTTTGTTTCTTTGTTTCTTTCTTTCTTTGTTCGTTTGTTCGTTTGTTCGTTGGTTCGTTTTTTCGTTTGTTCGCTGGTTCGTTGGTTCGTTGGTTCGTTGGTTCGTTGGTTCGTTGGTTCGTTGGTTCGTTGGTTCGTTGGTTCGTTGGTTCGTTGGTTCGTTGGTTCGTTGGTTCGTTGGTTCCTTGTTTCCTTGGTTCCTTGGTTCGTTGGTTCGTTGGTTCGTTGGTTCGTTGTTTCGTTGGTTCGTTGGTTCGTTTTTTCGTTGGTTCGTTGGTTCGTTGGTTCGTTGGTTCGTTGGTTCGTTTGTTTCTTTGTTTCTTTCTTTCTTTGTTCGTTTGTTCGTTTGTTCGTTTGTTCGTTGGTTCGATTGTTCTTTTGTTCGCTGGTTCGTTGGTTCGTTGGTTCGTTGGTTCGTTGGTTCGTTGGTTCGTTGGTTCGTTGGTTCGTTGGTTCGTTGGTTCGTTGGTTCGTTGGTTCGTTGGTTCGTTGGTTCGTTGGTTCGTTGGTTCGTTGGTTCGTTGGTTCGTTGGTTCGTTGGTTCGTTGGTTCGTTGGTTCGTTTGTTCCTTTGTTTCTTTCTTTCTTTGTTCGTTCGTTCGTTTGTTCGTTTGTTCGTTGGTTCGTTGGTTCGTTGGTTAGTTGGTTCGTTGGTTCGTTGGTTCGTTGGTTCGTTGGTTCGTTGGTTCGTTGGTTCGTTGATTCGTTGGTTCGTTGGTTCGTTGGTTCGTTGGTTCGTTGGTTCGTTGGTTCGTTGGTTCGTTGGTTCCTTGGTTCCTTGGTTCCTTGGTTCCTTGGTTCGTTGGATCGTTGGTTCGTTGGTTCGTTGTTTCGTTGGTTCGTTGGTTCGTTTTTTCGTTGGTTCGTTGGTTCGTTGGTTCGTTTGTTTCTTTGTTTGTTTCTTTCTTTGTTCGTTTGTTCGTTTTTTCGTTTGTTCGTTGGTTCGATTGTTCTTTTGTTCGCTGGTTCGTTGGTTCGTTGGTTCGTTGGTTCGTTGGTTCGTTGGTTCGTTGGTTCGTTGTTTCGTTGGTTCGTTGGTTCGTTTTTTCGTTGGTTCGTTGGTTCGTTGGTTCGTTGGTTCGTTTGTTCGTTGGTTCGTTGGTTCGTTGGTTCGTTGGTTCCTTGGTTCCTTGGTTCCTTGGTTCCTTGGTTCGTTGGTTCGTTGGTTCGTTGGTTCGTTGTTTCGTTGGTTCGTTGGTTCGTTTTTTCGTTGGTTCGTTGGTTCGTTGGTTCGTTGGTTCGTTGGTTCGTTGGTTCGTTTGTTTCTTTGTTTCTTTCTTTCTTTGTTCGTTTGTTCGTTTGTTCGTTTGTTCGTTTGTTCGTTTGTTCGTTTGTTCGTTGGTTCGATTGTTCTTTTGTTCGCTGGTTCGTTAGGTCGTTGGTTCGTTGGTTCGTTGGTTCGTTGGTTCGTATGTTCGTTGGTTCGTTGGTTCGTTTGTTTCTTTGTTTCTTTCTTTCTTTGTTCGTTTGTTCGTTTGTTCGTTGGTTCGTTTTTTCGTTTGTTCGCTGGTTCGTTGGTTCGTTGGTTCGTTGGTTCGTTGGTTCGTTGGTTCGTTGGTTCGTTGGTTCGTTGGTTCGTTGGTTCGTTGGTTCCTTGGTTCCTTGGTTCCTTGGTTCGTTGGTTCGTTGGTTCGTTGGTTCGTTGTTTCGTTGGTTCGTTGGTTCGTTTTTTCGTTGGTTCGTTGGTTCGTTGGTTCGTTGGTTCGTTGGTTCGTTTGTTTCTTTGTTTCTTTCTTTCTTTGTTCGTTTGTGCGTTTGTTCGTTTGTTCGTTGGTTCGATTGTTCTTTTGTTCGCTGGTTCGTTGGTTCGTTGGTTCGTTGGTTCGTTGGTTCGTTGGTTCGTTGGTTCGTTGGTTCGTTGGTTCGTTGGTTCGTTGGTTCGTTGGTTCGTTGGTTCGTTGGTTCGTTGGTTCGTTGGTTCGTTGGTTCGTTGGTTCGTTGTTTCGTTGGTTCGTTGGTTCGTTGGTTCTTTGGTTCGTTGGTTCGTTGGTTCGTTGGTTCGTTGGTTCGTTGGTTCGTTGGTTCGTTGGTTCGTTGGTTCGTTGTTTCGTTGGTTCGTTGGTTCGTTGGTTCGTTGGTTCGTTGATTCGTTGGTTCGTTGGTTCGTTGGTTCGTTTGTTTCTTTGTTTCTTTCTTTCTTTGTTCGTTTGTTCGTTTGTTCGTTTGTTCGTTGGTTCGATTGTTCGTTTGTTCGTTGGTTCGTTTGTTTCTTTGTTTCTTTCTTTCTTTGTTCGTTTGTTCGTTGGTTCGTTGGTTCGTTTGTTTCTTTGTTTCTTTCTTTCTTTGTTCGTTTGTTCGTTTGTTCGTTGTTTCGTTTTTTCGTTTGTTCGCTGGTTCGTTGGTTCGTTGGTTCGTTGGTTCGTTGGTTCGTTGGTTCGTTGGTTCGTTGGTTCGTTGGTTCGTTGGTTCGTTGGTTCCTTGGTTCCTTGGTTCCTTGGTTCCTTGGTTCGTTGGTTCGTTGGTTCGTTGGTTCGTTGTTTCGTTGGTTCGTTGGTTCGTTTTTTCGTTGGTTCGTTGGTTCGTTGGTTCGTTGGTTCGTTGGTTCGTTTGTTTCTTTGTTTCTTTCTTTCTTTGTTCGTTTGTTCGTTTGTTCGTTTGTTCGTTTGTTCGTTGGTTCGATTGTTCTTTTGTTCGCTGGTTCGTTGGTTCGTTGGTTCGTTGGTTCGTTGGTTCGTTGGTTCGTTGGTTCGTTGGTTCGTTGGTTCGTTGGTTCGTTGGTTCGTTGGTTCGTTGGTTCGTTGGTTCGTTGGTTCGTTGGTTCGTTGGTTCGTTGGTTCGTTGGTTCCTTGGTTCCTTGGTTCCTTGGTTCCTTGGTTCGTTGGTTCGTTGGTTCGTTGGTTCGTTGGTTCGTTGGTTCGTTGGTTCGTTTTTTCGTTGGTTCGTTGGTTCGTTGGTTCGTTGGTTCGTTGGTTCGTTTGTTTCTTTGTTTCTTTCTTTCTTTGTTCGTTTGTTCGTTTGTTCGTTTGTTCGTTTGTTCGTTGGTTCGATTGTTCTTTTGTTCGCTGGTTCGTTGGTTCGTTGGTTCGTTGGTTCGTTGGTTCGTTGGTTCGTTGGTTCGTTGGTTCGTTGGTTCGTTGGTTCGTTGGTTCGTTGGTTCGTTGGTTCGTTGGTTCGTTGGTTCGTTGGTTCGTTGGTTCGTTGGTTCGTTGGTTCGTTGGTTCGTTGGTTCGTTGGTTCGTTGGTTCGTTTGTTTCTTTGTTTCTTTCTTTCTTTGTTCGTTCGTTCGTTTGTTCGTTTGTTCGTTGGTTCGTTGGTTCGTTGGTTCGTTGGTTCGTTGGTTCGTTGGTTCGTTAGTTCGTTGGTTCGTTGGTTCGTTGGTTCGTTGGTTCGTTGGTTCGTTGGTTCGTTGGTTCGTTGGTTCGTTGGTTCGTTGGTTCGTTGGTTCGTTGGTTCGTTGGTTCGTTGGTTCGTTGGTTCGTTGGTTCGTTGGTTCGTTGGTTCGTTGGTTCGTTGGTTCGTTGGTTCGTTGGTTCGTTTGTTTCTTTGTTGCTTTCTTTCTTTGTTCGTTTGTTCGTTTGTTCGTTGGTTCGTTTGTTCGTTTGTTCGCTGGTTCGTTGGTTCGTTGGTTCGTTGGTTCGTTGTTTCGTTGGTTCGTTGGTTCGTTGGTTCGTTGGTTCGTTGGTTCGTTGTTTCGTTGGTTCTTTGGTTCGTTGGTTCGTTGGTTCGTTGGTTCGTTGGTTCGTTGGTTCGTTGGTTCGTTGGATCGTTGGTTCGTTGGTTCGTTGGTTCGTTGGTTCGTTGGTTCGTTGGTTCGTTGGTTCGTTGGTTCGTTGGTTCGTTGGTTCGTTGGTTCGTTGGTTCGTTGGTTCGTTGGTGCGTTGGTTCGTTGGTTCGTTGGTTCGTTGGTTCGTTGGTTCGTTGGTTCGTTGGTTCGTTGGTTCGTTGGTTCGTTGGTTCGTTTGTTTCTTTGTTTCTTTCTTTCTTTGTTCGTATGTTCGTTTGTTCGTTGATCCGTTGGTTCGTTTGTTCGTTTGTTCGCTGGTTCGTTGGTTCGTTGGTTCGTTGGTTCGTTGGTTCGTTGGTTCGTTGGTTCGTTGGTTCGTTGGTTCGTTGGTTCGTTGGTTCGTTGGTTCGTTGGTTCGTTGGTTCGTTGGTTCGTTGGTTCGTTGGTTCGTTGGTTCGTTTGTTTCTTTGTTTCTTTCTTTCTTTGTTCGTTTGTTCGTTTGTTCGTTGATCCGTTGGTTCGTTTGTTCGTTTGTTCGCTGGTTCGTTGGTTCGTTGGTTCGTTGGTTCGTTGGTTCGTTGGTTCGTTGGTTCGTTGGTTCGTTGGTTCGTTGGTTCGTTGGTTCGTTGGTTCGTTTGTTCGTTGGTTCGTTGGTTCGTTGGTTCGTTGGTTCGTTGGTTCGTTGGTTCGTTGGTTCGTTGGTTCGTTGGTTCGTTGGTTCGTTGGTTCGTTGGTTCGTTGGTTCGTTGGTTCGTTGGTTCGTTTGTTTCTTTGTTGCTTTCTTTCTTTGTTCGTTTGTTCGTTTGTTCGTTGGTTCGTTTGTTCGTTTGTTCGCTGGTTCGTTGGTTCGTTGGTTCGTTGGTTCGTTGTTTCGTTGGTTCGTTGGTTCGTTGGTTCGTTGGTTCGTTGGTTCGTTGTTTCGTTGGTTCTTTGGTTCGTTGGTTCGTTGGTTCGTTGGTTCGTTGGATCGTTGGTTCGTTGGTTCGTTGGTTCGTTGGTTCGTTGGTTCGTTGGTTCGTTGGTTCGTTGGTTCGTTGGTTCGTTGGTTCGTTGGTTCGTTGGTTCGTTGGTTCGTTGGTGCGTTGGTTCGTTGGTTCGTTGGTTCGTTGGTTCGTTGGTTCGTTGGTTCGTTGGTTCGTTGGTTCGTTGGTTCGTTGGTTCGTTTGTTTCTTTGTTTCTTTCTTTCTTTGTTCGTATGTTCGTTTGTTCGTTGATCCGTTGGTTCGTTTGTTCGTTTGTTCGCTGGTTCGTTGGTTCGTTGGTTCGTTGGTTCGTTGGTTCGTTGGTTCGTTGGTTCGTTGGTTCGTTGGTTCGTTGGTTCGTTGGTTCGTTGGTTCGTTGGTTCGTTGGTTCGTTGGTTCGTTGGTTCGTTGGTTCGTTGGTTCGTTGGTTCGTTGGTTCGTTTGTTTCTTTGTTTCTTTCTTTCTTTGTTCGTTTGTTCGTTTGTTCGTTGATCCGTTGGTTTGTTTGTTCGTTTGTTCGCTGGTTCGTTGGTTCGTTGGTTCGTTGGTTCGTTGGTTCGTTGGTTCGTTGGTTCGTTGGTTCGTTGGTTCGTTGGTTCGTTGGTTCGTTGGTTCGTTGGTTCGTTGGTTCGTTGGTTCGTTTGTTCGTTGGTTCGTTGGTTCGTTGGTTCGTTGGTTCGTTGGTTCGTTGGTTCGTTGGTTCGTTGGTTCGTTGGTTCGTTGGTTCGTTGGTTCGTTGGTTCGTTGGTTCGTTGGTTCGTTGGTTCGTTGGTTCGTTGGTTCGTTTGTTTCTTTGTTTCTTTCTTTCTTTGTTCGTTTGTTCGTTTGTTCGTTGATCCGTTGGTTCGTTTGTTCGTTTGTTCGCTGGTTCGTTGGTTCGTTGGTTCGTTGGTTCGTTGGTTCGTTGGTCCGTTGGTTCGTTGGTTCGTTGGTTCGTTGGTTCGTTGGTTCGTTGGTTCGTTTGTTTCTTTGTTTCTTTCTTTCTTTGTTCGTTTGTTCGTTTGTTCGTTGATCCGTTGGTTCGTTTGTTCGTTTGTTCGCTGGTTCGTTGGTTCGTTGGTTCGTTGGTTCGTTGGTTCGTTGGTTCGTTGGTTCGTTGGTTCGTTGGTTCGTTGGTTCGTTGGTTCGTTGGTTCGTTGGTTCGTTGGTTCGTTGGTTCGTTGGTTCGTTGGTTCGTTGGTTCGTTGGTTCGTTGGTTCGTTGTTTCGTTGGTTCGTTGGTTCCTTGGTTCCTTGGTTCGTTGGTGCGTTGATTCGTTGGTTCGTTGGTTCGTTGGTTCGTTGGTTCGTTGGTTCGTTGGTTCGTTGGTTCGTTGGTTCGTTGGTTCGTTGGTTCGTTGGTTCGTTGGTTCGTTGGTTCGTTTGTTTCTTTGTTTCTTTCTTTCTTTGTTCGTTTGTTCGTTTGTTCGTTTGTTCGTTGATCCGTTGGTTCGTTTGTTCGTTTGTTCGTTTGTTCGTTTGTTCGTTTGTTCGCTGGTTCGTTGGTTCGTTGGTTCGTTGGTTCGTTGGTTCGTTGGTTCGTTGGTTCGTTGGTTCGTTGGTTCGTTGGTTCGTTGGTTCGTTGGTTCGTTGGTTCGTTGGTTCGTTGGTTCGTTGGTTCGTTGGTTCGTTGGTTCGTTGGTTCGTTGGTTCGTTGGTTCGTTGGTTCGTTGGTTCGTTGGTTCGTTGATTCGTTGGTTCGTTGGTTCGTTTGTTTCTTTGTTTCTTTCTTTCTTTGTTCGTTTGTTCGTTTGTTCGTTTGTTCGTTTGTTCGTTTGTTCGATTGTTCGTTTGTTCGTTTGTTCGTTGGGTCGTTGGTTCGTTGGTTCGTTGGTTCGTTTGTTCGTTGGTTCGTTGGTTCGTTTGTTTCTTTGTTTCTTTGTTTCTTTGTTCGTTTGTTCGTTTGTTCGTTGGTTCGTTTTTTCGCTGGTTCGTAGGTTCGTTGGTTCGTTGGTTCGTTGGTTCGTTGGTTCGTTGGTTCGTTGGTTCGTTGGTTCGTTGGTTCGTTGGTTCGTTGGTTCGTTGGTTCGTTGGTTCGTTGGTTCGTTGGTTCGTTGGTTCGTTGGTTCGTTGGTTCGTTGGTTCCTTGGATCCTTGGTTCCTTTGTTCCTTGGTTCGTTGGTTCGTTGGTTCGTTGGTTCGTTGTTTCGTTGGTTCGTTGGTTCGTTGGTTCGTTGGTTCGTTGGTTCGTTGGTTCGTTGGTTCGTTGGTTCGTTTGTTTCTTTGTTTCTTTCTTTCTTTGTTCGTTTGTTCGTTTGTTCGTTTGTTCGTTTGTTCGTTTGTTCGTTTGTTCGTTTGTTCGTTGGTTCGATTGTTCGTTTGTTCGCTGGTTCGTTGGTTCGGTGTTTCGTTGGTTCGTTGGTTCGTTGGTTCGTTGGTTCGTTGGTTCGTTGGTTCGTTGGTTCGTTGGTTCGTTGGTTCGTGTGTTTCTTTGTTTCTTTCTTTCTTTGTTCGTTTGTTCGTTGGTTCGTTGGTTCGTTGGTTCGTTGGTTCGTTGGTTCGTTGGTTCCTTGGTTCCTTGGTTCCTTCGTTCGTTGGTGCGTTGGTTCGTTGGTTCGTTGGTTCGTTGGTTCGTTGGTTCGTTGGTTCGTTGGTTCGTTGGTTCGTTGGTTCGTTGGTTCGTTTGTTTCTTTGTTTCTTTCTTTCTTTGTTCGTTTGTTCGTTTGTTCGTTTGTTCGTTGATCCGTTGGTTCGTTTGTTCCTTTGTTCGTTTGTTCGTTTCTTCGTTTGTTCGCTGGTTCGTTGGTTCGTTGGTTCGTTGGTTCGTTGGTTCGTTGGTTCGTTGGTTCGTTGGTTCGTTGGTTCGTTGGTTCGTTGGTTCGTTGGTTCGTTGGTTCGTTGGTTCGTTGGTTCGTTGGTTCGTTGGTTCGTTGGTTCGTTGGTTCGTTGGTTCGTTGGTTCGTTGGTTCGTTGGTTCGTTGGTTCGTTGGTTCGTTGGTTCGTTGGTTCGTTGGTTCGTTGCTTCGTTGGTTCGTTTGTTTCTTTGTTTCTTTCTTTCTTTGTTCGTTTGTTCGTTTGTTCGTTTGTTCGTTTGTTCGTTTGTTCGTTGGGTCGTTGGTTCGTTGGTTCGTTGGTTCGTTTGTTCGTTGGTTCGTTGGTTCGTTTGTTTCTTTGTTTCTTTGTTTCTATGTTCGTTTGTTCGTTTGTTCGTTGGTTCGTTTTTTCGCTGGTTCGTTGGTTCGTTGGTTCGTTGGTTCGTTGGTTCGTTGGTTCGTTGGTTCGTTGGTTCGTTGGTTCGTTGGTTCGTTGGTTCGTTGGTTCGTTGGTTCCTTGGATCCTTGGTTCCTTTGTTCCTTGGTTCGTTGGTTCGTTGGTTCGTTGGTTCGTTGTTTCGTTGGTTCGTTGGTTCGTTGGTTCGTTGGTTCGTTGGTTCGTTGGTTCGTTGGTTCGTTGGTTCGTTGGTTCGTTGGTTCGTTTGTTTCTTTGTTTCTTTCTTTCATTGTTCGTTTGTTCGTTTGTTCGTTTGTTCGTTGGTTCGATTGTTCGTTTGTTCGCTGGTTCGTTGGTTCGTTGGTTCGTTGTTTCGTTGGTTCGTTGGTTCGTTGGTTCGTTGGTTCGTTGGTTCGTTGGTTCGTTGGTTCGTTGGTTCGTTGGTTCGTGTGTTTCTTTGTTTCTTTCTTTCTTTGTTCGTTTGTTCGTTTGTTCGCTGGTTCGTTGGTTCGTTGGTTCGTTGGTTCGTTGGTTCGTTGGTTCGTTGGTTCGTTGGTTCGTTGGTTCGTTGGTTCGTTGGTTCGTTGGTTCGTTGGTTCGTTGGTTCGTTGGTTCGTTGGTTCGTTGGTTCGTTGGTTCGTTGTTTCGTTGGTTCGTTGGTTCGTTGGTTCGTTGGTTCGTTGGTTCGTTGGTTCGTTGGTTCGTTGGTTCGTTGGTTCGTTGGTTCGTTGGTTCGTTGGTTCGTTGGTTCGTTGGTTCGTTGGTTCGTTGTTTCGTTGGTTCGTTGGTTCGTTGGTTCGTTGGTTCGTTGGTTCGTTGGTCCGTTGGTTCGTTGGTTCGTTGGTTCGTTGGTTCGTTGGTTCGTTGGTTCGTTGGTTCGTTGGTTCGTTGGTTCGTTGGTTCGTTGGTTCGTTGGTTCGTTTGTTTCTTTGTTTCTTTCTTTCTTTGTTCGTTTGTTCGTTTGTTCGTTGATCCGTTGGTTCGTTTGTTCGTTTGTTCGCTGGTTCGTTGGTTCGTTGGTTCGTTGGTTCGTTGGTTCGTTGGTTCGTTGGTTCGTTGGTTCGTTGGTTCGTTGGTTCGTTGGTTCGTTGGTTCGTTGGTTCGTTGGTTCGTTGGTTCGTTGGTTCGTTGGTTCGTTGGTTCGTTGGTTCGTTGGTTCGTTGTTTCGTTGGTTCGTTGGTTCCTTGGTTCCTTGGTTCGTTGGTGCGTTGGTTCGTTGGTTCGTTGGTTCGTTGGTTCGTTGGTTCGTTGGTTCGTTGGTTCGTTGGTTCGTTGGTTCGTTGGTTCGTTGGTTCGTTGGTTCGTTGGTTCGTTTGTTTCTTTGTTTCTTTCTTTCTTTGTTCGTTTGTTCGTTTGTTCGTTTGTTCGTTGATCCGTTGGTTCGTTTGTTCGTTTGTTCGTTTGTTCGTTTGTTCGTTTGTTCGCTGGTTCGTTGGTTCGTTGGTTCGTTGGTTCGTTGGTTCGTTGGTTCGTTGGTTCGTTGGTTCGTTGGTTCGTTGGTTCGTTGGTCCGTTGGTTCGTTGGTTCGTTGGTTCGTTGGTTCGTTGGTTCGTTGGTTCGTTGGTTCGTTGGTTCGTTGGTTCGTTGGTTCGTTGGTTCGTTGGTTCGTTGGTTCGTTGGTTCGTTGGTTCGTTTGTTTCTTTGTTTCTTTCTTTCTTTGTTCGTTTGTTCGTTTGTTCGTTTGTTCGTTTGTTCGTTTGTTCGTTTGTTCGTTTGTTCGTTTGTTCGTTTGTTCGTTGGGTCGTTGGTTCGTTGGTTCGTTGGTTCGTTTGTTCTTTGGTTCGTTGGTTCGTTTGTTTCTTTGTTTCTTTGTTTCTTTGTTTCTTTGTTCGTTTGTTCGTTTGTTCGTTGGTTCGTTTTTCGTTGGTTCGTTGGTTCGTTGGTTCGTTGGTTCGTTGGTTCGTTGGTTCGTTGGTTCGTTGGTTCGTTGATTCGTTGGTTCGTTGGTTCGTTTGTTTCTTTGTTTCTTTCTTTCTTTGTTCGTTTGTTCGTTTGTTCGTTTGTTCGTTTGTTCGTTTGTTCGTTTGTTCGTTTGTTCGTTTGTTCGTTTGTTCGTTGGGTCGTTGGTTCGTTGGTTCGTTGGTTCGTTTGTTCGTTGGTTCGTTGGTTCGTTTGTTTCTTTGTTTCTTTGTTTCTTTGTTTCTTTGTTCGTTTGTTCGTTTGTTCGTTGGTTCGTTTTTTCGTTGGTTCGTTGGTTCGTTGGTTCGTTGGTTCGTTGGTTCGTTGGTTCGTTGGTTCGTTGGTTCGTTGGTTCGTTGGTTCGTTGGTTCGTTGGTTCGTTGGTTCGTTGGTTCGTTGGTTCGTTGGTTCGTTGGTTCGTTGGTTCGTTGGTTCGTTGGTTCGTTGGTTCCTTGGATCCTTGGTTCCTTTGTTCCTTGGTTCGTTGGTTCGTTGGTTCGTTGGTTCGTTGTTTCGTTGGTTCGTTGGTTCGTTGGTTCGTTGGTTCGTTGGTTCGTTTGTTCGTTTGTTCGTTTGTTCGTTTGTTCGTTTTTTCGTTTGTTCGTTTGTTCGTTGGGTCGTTGGTTCGTTGGTTCGTTGGTTCGTTTGTTCGTTGGTTCGTTGGTTCGTTTGTTTCTTTGTTTCTTTGTTTCTTTGTTCGTTTGTTCGTTTGTTCGTTTGTTCGTTGGTTCGTTGGTTCGTTGGTTCGTTGGTCCGTTGGTTCGTTGGTTCGTTGGTTCGTTGGTTCGTTGGTTCGTTGGTTCGTTTGTTTCTTTGTTTCTTTCTTTCTTTGTTCGTTTGTTCGTTTGTTCGTTGATCCGTTGGTTCGTTTGTTCGTTTGTTCGCTGGTTCGTTGGTTCGTTGGTTCGTTGGTTCGTTGGTTCGTTGGTTCGTTGGTTCGTTGGTTCGTTGGTTCGTTGGTTCGTTGGTTCGTTGGTTCGTTGGTTCGTTGGTTCGTTGGTTCGTTGGTTCGTTGGTTCGTTGGTTCGTTGGTTCGTTGGTTCGTTGGTTCGTTGGTTCGTTGGTTCGTTGTTTCGTTTTCGTTGGTTCCTTGGTTCCTTGGTTCGTTGGTGCGTTGATTCGTTGGTTCGTTGGTTCGTTGGTTCGTTGGTTCGTTGGTTCGTTGGTTCGTTGGTTCGTTGGTTCGTTGGTTCGTTGGTTCGTTGGTTCGTTGGTTCGTTGGTTCGTTTGTTTCTTTGTTTCTTCTTTCTTTGTTCGTTTGTTCGTTTGTTCGTTTGTTCGTTGATCCGTTGGTTCGTTTGTTCGTTTGTTCGTTTGTTCGTTTGTTCGTTTTTTCGCTGGTTCGTTGGTTCGTTGGTTCGTTGGTTCGTTGGTTCGTTGGTTCGTTGGTTCGTTGGTTCGTTGGTTCGTTGGTTCGTTGGTTCGTTGGTTCGTTGGTTCGTTGGTTCGTTGGTTCGTTGGTTCGTTGGTTCGTTGGTTCGTTGGTTCGTTGGTTCGTTGGTTCGTTGGTTCGTTGATTCGTTGGTTCGTTGGTTCGTTTGTTTCTTTGTTTCTTTCTTTCTTTGTTCGTTTGTTCGTTTGTTCGTTTGTTCGTTTGTTCGTTTGTTCGATTGTTCGTTTGTTCGTTTGTTCGTTGGGTCGTTGGTTCGTTGGTTCGTTGGTTCGTTTGTTCGTTGGTTCGTTGGTTCGTTTGTTTCTTTGTTTCTTTGTTTCTTTGTTCGTTTGTTCGTTTGTTCGTTGGTTCGTTTTTTCGCTGGTTCGTAGGTTCGTTGGTTCGTTGGTTCGTTGGTTCGTTGGTTCGTTGGTTCGTTGGTTCGTTGGTTCGTTGGTTCGTTGGTTCGTTGGTTCGTTGGTTCGTTGGTTCGTTGGTTCGTTGGTTCGTTGGTTCGTTGGTTCGTTGGTTCGTTGGTTCGTTGGTTCGTTGGTTCGTTTGTTTCTTTGTTTCTTCCTTTCTTTGTTCGTTTGTTCGTTTGTTCGTTTGTTCGTTTGTTCGTTTGTTCGTTTGTTCGTTGGTTCGATTGTTCGTTTGTTCGCTGGTTCGTTGGTTCGTTGTTTCGTTGGTTCGTTGGTTCGTTGGTTCGTTGGTTCGTTGGTTCGTTGGTTCGTTGGTTCGTTGGTTCGTTGGTTCGTGTGTTTCTTTGTTTCTTTCTTTCTTTGTTCGTTTGTTCGTTGGTTCGTTGGTTCGTTGGTTCGTTGGTTCGTTGGTTCCTTGGTTCCTTGGTTCCTTCGTTCGTTGGTGCGTTGGTTCGTTGGTTCGTTGGTTCGTTGGTTCGTTGGTTCGTTGGTTCGTTGGTTCGTTGGTTCGTTGGTTCGTTTGTTTCTTTGTTTCTTTCTTTCTTTGTTCGTTTGTTCGTTTGTTCGTTTGTTCGTTGATCCGTTGGTTCGTTTGTTCGTTTGTTCGTTTGTTCGTTTGTTCGTTTGTTCGCTGGTTCGTTGGTTCGTTGGTTCGTTGGTTCGTTGGTTCGTTGGTTCGTTGGTTCGTTGGTTCGTTGGTTCGTTGGTTCGTTGGTTCGTTGGTTCGTTGGTTCGTTAGTTCGTTGGTTCGTTGGTTCGTTGGTTCGTTGGTTCGTTGGTTCGTTGGTTCGTTGGTTCGTTGGTTCGTTGATTCGTTGCTTCGTTGGTTCGTTTGTTTCTTTCTTTCTTTGTTCGTTTGTTCGTTTGTTCGTTTGTTCGTTTGTTCGTTTGTTCGTTTGTTCGTTGGTTCGTTGGTTCGTTTGTTTCTTTGTTTCTTTGTTTCTATGTTCGTTTGTTCGTTTGTTCGTTGGTT